>NC_064026.1:25913308-26218445 GCF_917208135.1 Athalia rosae | reverse complement strand
TTGAAAAACCTCGATAAAAAAACAGGGTCGGTCGGGGTATTCGATCGAAGATTTATAGACAATAATTGCTTAAGCGGCGCATAACTTGTGCAAAATAAATCGTAAAGAAAAAAACGCATTTCAAATTGAATGAAAGCGTTTGCATAAAATGAAGCTTCGAGCTTCAACATCGCTCTGTTCTCAACTTTTTACTCCAAATTTCCCGAATCGTTGCGAGGTGTCGAAATTGGGTGTTTTTCGCAGCGGAAACAGGGTGGCCCGCTAATTTTTGTGGGTGGTGTATAACAACGGCGAAGATTATACCATATAAAAGCGTGAGCAAGTTATTAAAATTTATCACACGATTATCGTTCAAGTTTCACGACGATGCAACAAGCTAAAAGCTGCTTCCGCTGCTGCAGCTGCGGCAGAAGAGTTATCCTTCTATACATACATACCTATGTATGTACACTAAAAAGATGCAAACCGCTAGCTAACTGTTCGGTTGCTTGATTCGCACGACTTTATTTACCCAGACTTGAACGTTCGAAGTTTTCCTGCTCAAAGTTTTGGAATGAAGAAAAAAAAAAAAAAAAAAAAATGGAATTGACGTTGATGAAAAAAGAAAGTGAAAAAATTCAGCGTCGTTCAATTAATCATACGAATAAAATAATGCGGGTGCTGAGACTAGAAACTGAAATTTTTTCGGAATTCAATATCGTTGGGGTGGTGCAACATTTTTTTTTTCATTTTTTGTGCTATTTCTCCGTTTCCTCGTGCATCGATTCTTATCGTTTTTTTCTCTTTACTCTCACTCTCTTAGTTTCCTCAAGAGATGGAAGTATCATCGCGCGACGCGAGGGGTAGGTAGAATATAATTATTATAAAATACGAAGCCATAATTATAGAGCGGTGTACCGTCGGGCATTTACGGCTGACTCATTAAATTACGAACTAATTACCGACGGCAAATTATTTAAAAGTTTAGTCGCTCGTAAAACAGACGTCGTAAAAGTCCTGGATACTTGGTTCCAGCATTTTATAGGCTCCTACCGGGTCTCTCGTATCACCGACTGGTATCTACGCCTGCCGCCGCTCCATAGTCACTCGTCCCGTTCTCCTCCTTCCTTTCCCTTCTCTTTCACCCCATTTCATTTCATTTCATTTCATTCCACTCAACTCCGTTCCATTTCATTCCATTCCATTTCATGCCTACGTCCGTCTACTTATTATTACGACACGCCGGTTAGCGCATCCTACCTACACCTATAATATAAAACATACGCGCCGAAGAGACGCGAGGGCAAACCTTTGAATCAGCGAGTCGATTCGTAATTCAGGAATTTTTTTTTTCTTATTTTTCATACGATCGTATCTACGAGATGGGGCGGGGTAATTCGGCTATTATGTGTTTCGCATTCGCGTGACTCTCGTGCGTCGAACGCGTCGAGCGGTTACGACGATGAGATATCGCCGCGCAGAGGCGTGTACGCGCAGGGGAGGAAACGGGGAACGTTGCTTATTCCGGCGTTTGTTTAATTATCTGATTCTGATCTTTATCGTCTTTGGTTAAAATTTAGCCAGCTAGCACGCCACGAAAATGGCAAGGTAAACTGCTCGACTAAATATAACGACGATGATAAACCGAAGTCAAGTTTTGACAAACAGGGGATGGGAGGAGGGGGTGAACCGAGGGAGCAGACGCGCGGTAGCTGCCGTATAGTCGTAGTCGTTGGGGTTATAAGGTAACTGAGAGGTACGCGAGTACAGCCGAGCGATGAACACGACAGACGTGAGTTGGCTCAGTTTGTAAGCGTCGTCGTCGTCGTCGTAGTCGTTGAGAAGGGGAAGGAGCGAGAGATATCGTAGGAGTGTAGGTATACGGGAAGGGTGGGTGGGCGGGCGGGCGGGATGAGGGCGCGAGAAACCGGAGGGAACGTTTCAATTAGTAATTAAAACGTGCCTAGTCGTTCCCCCGCGCCCCTCCCACACCGTCGCCGTCGCCGTCGCCGCGTCACCGTCACTGCCGCCATCTTGTAAATTAATTAATGCGTCCCTAACGAGATCAGAGGTGTCGGTAAGGCAGCCCGAGAGAGCCGGAGAACGAACGGGGAAGAAGGAAAGCATCCGAGAGACGGAGGGATGGGGGTGAAGTGAAAGAGGAATAGGAGGGAAAGTGGGAAAGTCAGAATCCCGAGTACCCTTCCATATACTCGGGGAGCGGAGGCGAGTGTCGAGGTGCCGTATAAGGGTGACGGGTGAATTAGTCTGTTCCTATAAGGGTTGGTAGCTTTGGTCTCGGTGGTCTCGTGACCACGTGGGCCCCGCGCGACTTCCCTCTCCGTCTTTCATTGCACGGCTATATTTTACACAGTTGAATATATCTACATGCTCCCTTTCAGTCCTCTGTATAATACATATGTATACGCGCGTCAAAGCGTCGCTTTTCCTATCTATAGCTTCTCGCGATATATGATTCTGCGGGACTCTAATTGAAATAAATTACATCTCCGCTACGGTCTACCGAACTATACGTATAGTTTTTCCCCTCGATTTGTACGATATATCGAGGGCTAGTAGATTTTACGAGTCATAGGAGTCGAATTGGCTTTGAAAATTCTCTTGGTTTTCTCCTCTGAAGGATACGCGATTTTTTTCTGGTTCTCTCCCATCGAAACGACACATCCATTACACCGTTTTGATTTTTGTCATCTCTATACAATTTCATCGGTTTGCCTTTTTTTTTTCTGTCATTTTAAAAAATTTCCCTACACACCTATGGACTTATATGAATATTATAATTTATTAAAGTTCCACGAGTTTACGTCTATTCTTATACACGTACGAGACTTTATTCTCTGAATTATTATTTCAGTTTTATACAAATTTCACACCTCCCTCCGTTGCGCTTATATAATTATATATATGTGTTTCCCCGCTGAAAGGGGAATGAAAAGATTTATATACGTATATAAAACAAAATTTATACCGCACAGTAATTAACGCATGGCGTTTTATTATACCTATATTATACGGCATAGAAAAGCATGGCAACAAAGTTTTCTCGTTTCTTAATAAATTTGGAACAAATAATATTATGTGCATATTTATAATATATTCATGCGCTATACGTGATGCCGTAGGTATTATACAATTGAATTTTTAATGAGTCTGTTTCATTAAAGTTGACTATTAACTTTTTTTCTCTTTTTTTTTCTTCTCATAGTTTATGAGCAGAGACGACAACACTCGTCGTATCTATATAATATCGCACATTACTTTATCTGGTCGCCAAAAAGTGCTTGTAATACTGTAAAGAAAAAAAAAAAAAATAAGAATCAGTTTACACTCCGAATAAATGTTCAACTATTCACGGAAGTAACGAATTCCTCTCTAAAACAACTGGAAACTCAATTTTCGTTTATTACATAAGTTTTCGCGGTCGATATTTTTATTTGTCTCGTTTCATCCATCCGGATCAACCGATTATGAAATACTATAATTACAAAAAAGAAAACAAAAAATAAAAATCTCGTCTCGCCTCGCACCTGTAACACTCTTTCTTTTCATCCCCCGGCTCCGTCTCCGGCGTCGCTTTCTGTTTTTAATAAATTTGCGAGTGAATTTGTTACAACCGAGTGCTTCGTATACCCGTGCGTTCGAAAGCACACCTGGTTTTATCCGATGTAATATTATACGTGCATACATCCAACGAAAGCTCTTTGCAGAGCTTGTATTCAGAGAGTGGAGAATACGCTCAATAAATAACGAAGTACCTTTCACCCCGGATGGCGATCGTCGTTCACCGGTGCTTTGCGAACATCAGCTTCTTCGAGCAAAATAAAATCCACGCCGCTGTACGTATACTCGAAGCTGCGTAGACGGATCGATCACGCGTTTTACACCGATGCGTGCAGTCGGCGCGTAATGCTTGAGGGTATAAAATAAAAAATAGAAAAAAAAAAAACTATAAAATCGACGGAAAATGAATATACGCGATACACTTCCGATAACTGCGGATAGGGATGTAGAGCTACAAAAAGAAAGGAATTAAACGTATAAATGAAATTTCTAATTCTGAAATAGCGGAGACTCGGTATTGAAAAATTCGCCTCGCGAAATGTTGCCACGCAAAAATGTATAAGCGCATAGTTTTTCGGATGAGGCTGTCGAACGGACGAAAAACGCTGAGGTCGGTGTATTAAAAAGTTTCTACTTCGGTAGAAGTGGATGCGTTACTTATGCGGTATAGAGAGCAGCGAGTTTTTGTTGAGCGGAACGTACGCTCCCGCCGCGCGTCCCGGTGTTCTCTCTTTGAGGTTTTTCTAAAAGTCGTACCCACTACACGTCAGCCTCCCTTTTATGCTAACCGCAACACGGGGGACGTGAGACGCGTTAAAATTTTATTCTTTTTTATTCTTTCACGTTTTCATCATTTCACGTACGTATCTACGTGGGTCGCGAATCTACCTACACGTGTAACCGGATACGTCGGTGAATTTTCTGACCGAGTAAAAAGATTTATTTATAACAGATAGGAGGAGAGCCTATTAAATAAAATTCATTTATTTTGTTTAAAAATATATATATATATATATATAAAATTCGCCTACCCCGCACATCGGGAGCCAGACAGGTTATCGAGTAAAACGTTGTATGAGTTAAATAACGAGGGTTTTCGCGGTGCGGTATTCATTCCCATGTATATGTGGGGCGTACGCATGTTGGTATAACGTACACGTAGGTAGATATATGCCGCGAGCGGACGGCAGCCAATTCGAAACTTTAATCAATTTTATCCGACCTGGACAACGAATTGAAAACAGTGAAAATACTGAAAACCATTCCGTACACCCCAGAGATATTTTGTAAGAGACATTTTTCAATTAACGAACCGTAAGAGTTACCGGTATTATTTCACCATTATATCCGAACTATTACACACGCCTCATATGGTCATTATTACGATCGGCGGAGATGAATTAATCGTAATAAGTGAACGATATCGCGACGTACTATTCGATTACGCACTATGAATTTCTATTACAATGCACAAATTGAAATCGTTCAAATTCAGCTAATTTCTGCCAGAGTCGAATAATACTACACCGAATGTTCATCCCGAATAATGTATACGCTGTACGTACGGGATTAACTCAGAAGTTAGCCGGCGAGGGTGCATTTTGGAAATACCCTTTTCGGTATTCTCGGTGAACGCGGTGGCCACTACATTATGCGTCGGTATAAATTGAGTTGTATACCTCCGTAATTATGTATTTATGTATACGTGTAGGCGATACCACACGTGATCCCTGTATTGTGAACGCGGTGTTAAGCTCGTTAATCCAACCTTCGTACTCGATATAGCCGCGCGCTTTCTATCCGCGGGTAACAATATTGCATTATGCATTCACGCAGATACGATATGCGATGCGATTCGATGCGCTTTTCCCAATCAATTTCGGCAATAATTGCGGTCGCTAAAAATCAATGACAACCAATCACGTGTACCGCACTGCACGTAAAATTCATTTGCCCATTTATATTCAGGGACACCCAACCCTCGAAATTCAACTAAATCTCCCGTGGTGATTTTCCGAATTTCATCAGCACCCCCCCCCGTCTACCCGTGGTACGTCAACGTGATAACTAAACTGTCACTTTGTCATTGGAATATCGTAATCGGATTATCCAAAGACAATTCGGTTGCCGATAGGCGGTGAAGAATAGAAGCGTAACGACAAAGATATTTCGTTCGTTTTTTTTTTTTTCTCGTACGAACACAAATCCGTACTACCTCGATTTTAATGATCGACTCTGTACAGTGCGTACAGAGTGTGCTTCGTCACGTTGCTTTCCTGAGCAGAGCGACAGTATACGTATGACGGGAGGTTACGGAGCTGTAATGAAAAACGTCGACGCACCCGGCGACGTAAAAATATGCAAGCCCAACACGGGTAGTTCTTTGTACGACGGCGGTACCTGCGCCGCACAGGAATTCAACTGGCGTAATAGGAGGCGCCGTGGCCGGGGGCTGAGCGTTGAGAACACGTCGACGACGACGACGACGACGATTCTAAAAGGGCGACGGCAACGACGGCAACGACGGCAACGAAATCAACGGCAAAGCTGCAAGCGCCACATCGCGCCTCGCCTCGCTTCGCTCCGCGTTATAGTCGTTAACCGCGTTAGCTTCGGTTTAAAGGGCTTTTAATAAACGGATTTCACGCGTTTCACAGCGCGCTTCGGTTCAACTAGGACTCGCGGAAGGGTTCAACTTAACGCCTCCCTCCTCCCCTCTGCCCCTTTTTACCTTCTTACCCTCACCCGTATGCCTGGATCGCTGTGCGTTTTTTTTTTTTTTTTTTTTTTTTTTTGCTACGAAGAATAAAATTCGTACGCTCTGACGTTTCCTGCAGCGCAGCTTGCACGATGAACTCGAGCAAGATTTAGCTACGATCTCGCTCGACTGGTTTCCACGCACAAATTGATCGGATATGTGATAATCGGGAGATTTGTCAACGTGTCCGTTTTGATTTTTCAAACGAACGAGTGTTTCGATTCCGGCGATCAATTTTCAATAATAACTTGTATTACACATTTTTTGTTTCACACTTACATGCCTCTCTTCAGCTGGATTCAGGCCTGAAACGGAAAAGAAAATTTTCAACGGTTAGACGTGTGCGATGAATTTTCCAATTAGAATGAGAAAGAACGATTTTCAACACGCCTGTTGTCCGTCATATTTAAGTCCACATAGTTATCGATCATACAACGCGCGTGTCGGTGGTAAATAATTTATTTTTTTTTAAATAAGCATAAGCCACACGAATCGATCGAAATAACCAGAGTTACTGAAACACGATCATCTGCTTTCCGACTTAATTTTCCAATCGACTCGTATCGCGTCTCTTCGCCGCGAGGACGATGACAAAGTGAAAAAGACTCCGCGAGGCTCGGAAGACCGTCGAGGGGGTGTGTAGCGGTGGTAGGTTCGCGCGCTTTTCCCGCAGGTGCTCGAAACGACAAAGGGAGAAAATGGCTGTCGCGGCGCGGCTGCTCGAAAAACGAGTGATCCAGTTTCCGATAAGCGTTCCCGAAACGCGCGCCCCCCGCACATAACGCCGTGCAAAAAGCATCGTGCGGAAAAAAAAAAAAAAAAAAAGGAAAGCCTCGAAACTTTGTTCAAGGTATTTAATTATAAAGTTACCGATAGTGCGGGGGAATATGGAACAACAAAGGGTAGATAGCCCAGCCTTGGGATACGCGCGCGTTCTCAACCGACCCTTCAGGCAAAGCATCGCGCGCGGGGTGACAAAGGGGCAGAGAGAAGTGGGAGAGCGAAGGGGGATAGATGTAGGGTGGAAAGCTCGGCGGGAGGGACAGCGAGGAGAAGAGAGACGGAGTCTGAAGCACCCTTGTGTCGAGGAGATTTGGAGAGCTCTCGGTCGTGCCTCTTCGGCACCCTTATAACTTTGTCAGCGTTACTCAACACCCGCGTGTTATATAGCTGCGCGAACGGTCCGAATAAAGTCAGATCAAGATGGTACTAGAAACATCGAGGCTTTCGCGCAGAAACCCGCTAGAAAGCCTCGTTAGATCGACCGACCCGATTACCCGTTAAATCACGACCACTCGCTTTTTCTTTTTCTTTTTTCTTCTTTCTCTCTTCTTCTCCCGTTTCGAAGCGTCGAGTACGAGTAATGGTAGACAACGTCGGAACGATACCGAGCGGCATGGACGACAAAAAAAAAAAAAAAAACACACACACACACCTATGCACGCGAAGGAAATGAAACCGCGCTCTTTTACAGATAAACGCTGAGCGACGTACCTCCGTTAGGTTTGAGGTCATCGGATTGTCCTCTGTGGTGTTCGGGTTTAGCGAGGATGGCCAGTGGATGCGGTGCGCTGCCACCGGGCGCCGCACCGGCTCCTGGCGGAAGACCGAGTCCGAGGAGAGCCGCGGACGCCGAGGTCGGTACCGGAAGTCCTCCGGCAGGTCCGAGTCCAGGTAGACCCGGTAGACCCGGATGAGGTCCCATCGCCACACCTGGATGTTGAGCTTGCATCTGTTGCATCATTCTTGAGATATCAGGCCGCTGTTGCTGGAACAGAAATTTGGACATCTCAAAGTCCTGCCTACTAATGAAATATCTGCGATCCATCCAACCGTTCAAAAATCAAATCAAACAGATAAAGCGCGGTCAGTTTTTAGTTATATTATTTTTCGTTCGTTGAACCGAAATTACGTAACGCGTTGATACCGCGGGAGTCGTCAGAGTTTCCTCCATGTTTTGTTTTTTTTTTTTTTTTTTTTTTTTCCCTTCTCGTTCTTCTTGCGAAAGACGATTGCAAGGTCTATTAAACAAATCATAAAGCGTGTAACTACGTTTTAACAATGCCGCTCAACAGGAAGCAGACGTCCAAACGTTTCAGATGCGCAACCCGGCGAGTTAACTGGATGAGAATAGGAGCGAAGGAGAAAGAGGAAGGAGAAATGTGGGGTGGGTGGCGACCGGGGCTCCGGCTACGTCGGAAGGTGGATAGTCCGGGGAGCAGTTTGCCGAGATAATTAAATGGCTTAACGATATAATAATCCCACGCGAACCGAGAGAAGTTCAGACGTACCTACCCGCTGAGAATGGAGTTGGTATAACATAGGTATAACGGACGGGGAGGGAGCAGCTCCGACAAACCGAGGTGAAACGTGGAGGTAGTTGCAAGTAGTGTACACCTCTGTAGGTGCAACGAGTACACGAAGCTTCCGGAAATTCAAGCTGTACGGTCAAGAAGTCGCGCTCAATATGGATCCCACGTGTACGACAGCAACACGTATTATATGATATGTACGTACGTATTAGATTGCGAAACTGAATGGATAGTTTCGATAACGTTTCAGGGAGAAAATTAACCGAATTCTAACTTGGTTTGTGTTAGGTACATTTCCGATTTTTTTCACATCGTTTTTGGATGTGCGGGTAAAGTATTCGTAAGCCAAAAAAAATCGAAAGCATAGCGGTTTGAATGTAAAGTGAATACCTGTGCGTAAACTTTGATAATAAAAAAAGGTAAAAAGTAAATAACAACGAAACGGAAGAATAAAGTAGAAAAGAAGTTCGACGGTTGGTTGACAAAAAACGTTGTCGACGGTCCCCTCCCCCCTCCCCCCTCCCCCCCGCGTACCCCATCGGGGTTCTCGTCGCGACGCAACCCCTGCCAGGGGTGGGTTTTACCCCCTCCCGTTTGAAGGGGGGGTAGGGACTCGCGCCTCAGAATCCTGCTAAAGATTTACCGCACGTAACAGCGGCGAGGATCCAAAGTTCCTTCCCCATCCCGCTCCGAGGAATGCTGATTAGTTGCTCTCGCGCGGTATAACCCTGCAACGTTGGCGGGGGGGGGGGGGGGGAGGGGGGGGGGGGGACTGGTAGGGCGGAGAAGGACTACCCACGGTATTTCTACGTGTAGGAGATTCTCGTCTGCCATTTCCACCCGCAACCGAAAAACCCAACCCAATCCAAAACCCCAACCCCGTCGAGAGTATCCCCCTCGACGAAGACAGGGATAAGACCCAAGGCTGGTAGCTTAATAGGGAGGAAATTGAGTGCTTGAGCAATATTGGGGAGGATTCTGGATTCGCGGATTGAGGGGGACGCGTATCTTCTCCGACTCCACCGACGGCTGCTTTCGCATTCTGGGTGCGTGTATACGTCGAGCCTGTCTCGAGACGTTCTTGCCAAGTTTCTAACGCAGTGGTTCTCACGTCGCGACGTTTTTACGACTAGAAATTTACCGGGAATCACGCGTTTCCCAAAAACATACGAACAACCGGGCGGCAAACTCCGGTGCACATTCGTTAAAATTAAACGTTTTTCCATTACGTTCTGCGAGAGGCAGATTTTAGTTACCGCGAAATATTGCTCGGGGATTTACGTGAATGTAAACGGTGATGAAAACATGTACTAGGTACTCACTCCAATGATGGCGTTCAATTCCGTCATCGTGACCTGTTTCGCCCTTTCGACAGCGGTGGCAACTTGCTGCTGATGTTCCTGGGATAGGAACGGTAATATTTGGGCGATGATGGCGTTCAGCCTCTTCGCTATTTCCGTCTGAAACGATAAAATCAATCGGTTATCCACTGCTTCGGGAAGTCGGGCGGTGCCTGGGGAAAAAAAGGTGAAATAGATGGGTCGCGATTAACGGAGTGGAGAAATTTTTTTCAGGGAGAACGGCGGACGGGGGCGCTCGGGCTTACCGAGAATTAAATTGGCACGAAAATAAACCCCGGCGCTCTTCGAGCTTTGAAAATTAATTAATGTTCCAAATCTCTGTAATACCATTTTCGCTTCTCCGGTTCTATACTCGTCTTTTCTTTTGAAAACCAAACGGCGTTCGATGACCGCATCAATTATCTCACCACTCGTATAGAGAATCATTCCTTCGACGATTTACCCTCGGGGGAAAGAAAGAAAAAAAAAAAATTCTCGTCGGGGAATACCGAGGAGAAACTCGAGGCCCTGATGAAAAGGGAATCGTGTTATTTGGGGTTCGTTAGAAAAAACCCGTATTTACAAAAAGTAAAGAAAAAAAAAGGGAAAAGAAAAAGATTGAAAAAAGGAAGCCCCTCTTCCGCGTGTGTAGGCAGGTCACGCTCTTACTCACTTACGGTAGGATCCAGACGAGCGAAACGAAAATGTTAGTGACGTGCTAATTGAAATATCGCAGGCACTAAAATTCTCGGCAAGATTCTCCCCTTCTCGACACGGTGGAGGTGGGTACGCATACAAAATATATAGGTAAGCACAGTAATACACACACACACACACACACACACAGCGATAGAACGCGGAGGGTTTTCGCGTGAGCCGTAGGGAGGCGAGGGAGGGTCGAGGGGTTGTTGTTTTAATTACTCGTCGCCCCCTGAGTGGCAGTCATTAAGCCACTAATTATAATGTACGCGAAAATGAGGCAACCTATCCCCGGGTAAGGGTGCAGAGCGAGGAGGAGAAGGCTTCGCGAAACGCCGCGTATACCGTAACGGTAAAGGACGAGGGCGTCGAGGGCGCGACGAGAGGGAGGAGACGGAGTCGCGGAGGTGAAAGCGGGGTGTCTCGCAAACGTAATTGCGTTGCCGAGAAGTTTTCCCCAATCCCCGGGTGACTGGTGAGAGGTAACCAAGAAAATAATGAATAAGGCAACCCGTCTGAATCTCTCGACTCGAAACAAATCGAGTTTCAAATCGAACGCGCCGAACCAACGGGGCGGGTGCGGCGGCTGCTGCTGCCCGTGTCGACTCTGAGCGAGATTCAATTTACAACGTATCAAAATCGGGCACCCCCCTACCCCCACCCCCCCACCGACCGTTTCATCGCCCTTTCAAAATTTCTCTCAAACGACCGCCGTTCAATATTTACCGCGTAAAGCAAAAAAAAAAAAGCAAAAAGGGAAAAAAAAAAGTCAACCGTGAAAAAACGAGAATATAACCGTGTAGCTGAAATGACGAGTCCGTATCAAGTATTTCATTCGGTTTTCACTCATTTATTACATCTACCCTCCCCCCCCCCCCCCCCCTCCCCCCTCCAGCGCGTATCGGTAAATGAATCACTCTCACGGGATCGAGCGAGGCATAATAATACCAGGCGATATGATTGGCTGTGTAATAGTTTTTTTCTTTTTTTTTTTTTTTTCTCTCTATCATTATTTTTCCCCCCAACGGTGGAAGAGCTAATTTTACCGCGCTACCGAATAACCAATAATCCGGGGGATACACACCCCGACGGAAAGAATTTATTATCATTATTATTATGCCGGAGGGAAAAAAAATGCTCGAGAAGCATCGCCCATTAGTTGTCGAGTGTTACTTTTTTTCGAAACTAGCGACATATCCGTCGATCGAACGAGCTGTTCGTCAAACAGCGAAGCCTTGGGATCATCGTCGTCGTATTGCCGGGTCTCGAGAACCGAGGGTTGGTAATATCGGGGGAGGGGGGGGGGGGATGATTGCGAGAAACGTCGCGGAATGCCGAGTCCAATTCGGTATCTAATATGTATACACGTGTACACACGTATATTGTGTTTCACGTTGTCACGGTACAAGGATATTTCCATCGTAGTTTGGCGTTAGAGAAGCTGCCGGGGTTTCCAGAATGCGGTGTGTACATTATAAAGGAGGAGATTCGGAGAAGATCAGAACAGTAGCGAGATACTCGCGTGTCTCTGTGCGGGGAATCTTCCTGCACGAGTTGCAAATATCAAGGGTGTGGGGCGTACACACGTACGAACGGGGTGGGGGGTAGCTGCCAAACCACCCGCTACGGGGGTAAACAGAGACGCGTTGGCACTCCGGTTGTGCAGGAAATGCTGTCGTAACACAGCGAGGAACACCGATACGAAATACCCCGGGGGACACACCGTCGCGCGCCCCTTATAGACGTCGAGTGTACCGGTACGGATAGGCGGCAGCATGAGACTATGGTATACGTACGTACGGTACATATTGCAGTGTATTTGCAGTGAAAAGCGGGAAGGGACATAATAGAGATAGACGTGGAGGAGATGGACGGGGGGATATACCGAGGATACGGAGAGGAGTTGGTGGTGGTGGTGGTGGTAGGTGTACGGAGAGGAATGAGAATTTCGCACCAGATGCAAAGTGGCGACGGTTCGCGGCGTCGCGACGTCGAGCTATGTTCCAGGGGTTGCGTCGGTGTCGGTACCCCGTACCGCGTCATTTCACGCGTATATACGCGTTACCACCACCGAACCGGATGTATAATTGATCCGTGCGTCGCTCAGCGATCGATGCCATAACTCGGCGAATCTAGCGCCTCGCTCTTTGTTCTTTATCCTTCATCATCCATCTTTCGGTATCCGCGAGTGCGGAGGTCAGCGATTGACTTACCGGGGGGTCGACGATAACGGCGTTCGGGATAAGCGGGAGAGGGGGGAAGGGAGGGGGGGGCACCCCGCAATCAATTCGTAGTCGGATGGTTTCAAGTGAGCCACTCGAGCAACGGGTCGAACACTACCTTCTAGTGCTGCCATTACTAGCGTTGTGTCGAGGAGTACCCCAGGGTTGGATATAAGTGGTCCTCGAAGACCGAACGAAGGAGGGGCGGGGGAGGGGAGGGAAGGGGGCGCGGGGGGGATCCGGGAAAAGAGAAAGACGGAGAGAGGAGGAGTGACGGGGAGAGGGAAGGGAAGAACGGAGCTGACAGGCGGCGAAAGATCGGGCTGTTTGGATGTTTGAGTCGCGGAGTGCCGCGTCAGCACTCCGATCTCACTTCGAGTACGAACTTCCACTTCCCAGATTCTAGAACCTTCGCTTCCACTCACTCCTTTCGCCTCTTTACCGCCGACGACTATACGTACTCGTGAGTATACATACATACCTATACGGTGTATCCGCACAATACCCACACGTCGTCCCTGAACGCACACGTGAGTAAAAAGCAGCGTTGGGGTTGCGCGAGCTTCTTAGCTCGAGTGGCACGCGGACGACGAGAGGCCTACCCTCTTAATAAGTCGTAACTTCTGCATATTATTGCAGGGAATATTCAAGTATGGGACGTGTAGGGTGTTTCGCGTCGTCGTTCCGTATAGCGAACACGGGTGGTATATATGGTGGTGTACGATTCCGATGAAAGACGGGAAAAGAATTCGGAGAAGAATCTCTGGTCTGGTGAATCGCGTTCGTCGCGGGATGAGGAGGAGAGTCGGGATCCTGTTCGCGGATATCTGGGTTTAGGTAAAATGAAATGACTGGAAGGGAAAATGGCGCGCGAGAAATGGAGTAAGAGAGAGAGAGAGAGAGAGAGAAGGAAGGAAGGAAGGGAGTTTTTGCTCCGAGTCGCGGAGCTTCTGCCACGCGTTTAAAGGACGCAAAGCAGGACCGATAAAGCTTTGTGAAACGAGATATCAAAGAGGCTTCCCTTCTTCGATAGCTCCCTGCAGAATCCCACACACCGTCCCCTCCAAGATTTCCCTCGGGAGATAGATAGAAAGAGAGAGAGAGAGAGAGAGTATCCCCGATCCCCCGTACCAGCTCCGTTGTCGTTCCGGGATACAAATTCTTTCATCCGCAACTTAACTTTCTTTCTCGTTACTTTCCGAAGCTACTTCCCCCCAGAAATGCCATCGGATTCGAGGATATAAAAGTTCCACCGCGTGTACCCGCTTATATACTATACATCGAGCAACCCCGGTAAGCCGGTAGCAACCAATAACCGCGATGATCAGTGGGCAGGCTATTACGGAATAGAAAACGGGAGGCAGAGGAGGGAGAGAGAGAGAGGGAGAGAGAGAGAGGGAGGTGGGGAGAAAGAGGGAGAGAGAGAAGGCTCTCCGCGAGAACTTGCTGCGGGGCTGGCCAAAGTTTGACCGCAACGGAGGTCGCGGTGGGTCGAAGTCCACGGTCAGTTCGCGTACCGCTGCCCCGGTGGCTGGTCCGCGCTAACCGCCGAACCCTCCGCATACCACCTTGGGTTTCTCCTCGCACTAGCCGTCCGGATTCCCCCCCCCTCCGGCACGACCGACGTTACCGCCGCACCCAGACCGACCCGAAGCCGCAAGCCGCAACGCGGGCTACTGCCTTGATTAAACGTGCCGTAGACCGCCATTATCGTTGATTGCGCTAAACATTAGCGGACCAACCTAGACCGCTCGTGTGGGTGGCTACGGCTATTCACTGTCCATACACGAGAACGTATACGACACGCGGATGCGGTTATAGATGCGAAATACGGGTAGGCCGAATGCTAAACCCCCGTTCTAAGTCGAGTCTGTATCGCGTCTGACGGGTACCGGGACCGATTGACAAGATTTCCGTTTGCTTAGGTCACGGACGGCGTAAAGTTGCCCCGTCAAAATTGAGCGTTTCGATCACATTCGCAGTCCGCAAGGAGCCTGAACACCCCGAATTATAGATTTTCACGAGCGCTGTATAAACTGTGCGAACGATGTCCTTACATGCCGAATTCAAAGTCGGACGATGGGATGATACTCTGCGAATTTATTTGTTTCGCGCGGAAGTCACGGAGTGTAGAGGAAAAACTCTGAGGAGGGGGTGGGGGGTGGTGGGTATACTCGAAGTATTTGTATACTAGAACGCGGGGGTAAGCGGAACGGATGGTTTGAAAAAAGGAAGAGAGAAATTGTAGTGGGTCTTTTTTGGCGCGGGAACGTGTATATCATCTGCTACAGAAATAGGGCGGAACCGAATTCTTCAGAGTCCTGAACGTGACCGCATGGAAATGATTCGACTACGCCCTACCTACCTCGAAGTGCTGCAGGGAATTCCACTCGTCTTCGGAATATGAAAGCGCTAAAATCGATCCCACGCGAATGGCACAGGGGTATACCTACCCTCGAAGATGTCAACCGCCTCATTTGAGATTCATCCCCGAGTATTTGGTGTCTATGGAATTTGAAAAACGGCGATGGCGAGTGAAAGAAAAAAAAAAAAAAAAAAAAAAAAAAACAGGAAAACTCGGGGAAAGATTTTTTCCCGCACAAATGAGCGTGCGTAGAAACGTTGTACGTTTCCGTAACAGAAAATAAATCACACGGGTTTCCGCGATTCGCATCATTCACGGGTGAACGGTTTCGGTTCACTTTTCGCAGCTAGTTTCAACTTCTCGTTTGTGTACTTTTTTTTTTTTATTTTTTTCAAGAGACGATAAAATCGATCCACCCTCGGTTTCGCGGGGAGATCGATATACACAATCGTCCGGGGACGGAGTCGATTCGTCGGCACTGTCCCCCGGTGAGATTGCGAAAAAAACAAAAAACAAAAAAAAAAAAAAAAAAAAAGGGTTTAAACGAAACAACCCGTACGTGTTCGACGGTATCGAACGCAGTCACGTTGGTTGTATACGAGACGAATGAATTTTTGTGAAAACGAGTCGGTCGGTGGGTGCAGTCGCCGCCGTACACTCGTACAGCAGAACCTCCGCGACTCAAGTAGCCCTCGTGGACCCTCTAGTCCCCGGGGAGGGGTTAGATCGAGAGTTTTGAAACCCGGAGTCGACGAGTACCTGGCGAGAGCACGAATCTACCGCGCAAGAACAGGGCCTCCCCCCCCCCCCGTCTCGGTGGCCATCCCCCGCGTCCTTGTTCAACCTCCCAACCGCCCTCTCGTCGCTGAGAAACGACGCCAAGGAGTTAAGTGGCGGGAGGAGGTTTTCGGGGTGGTGGGATTTTAACCTCGCTGCACAGATCCCTGCAGAACCAACGTAACCCAACCACCCCCCCTCAACCCGTCGGAGCGGCGGCAGCAGCAGCAGCCTCGCCCCAAACCAAACTTCTGCGTAGTCCGACCCCTGCACACTCGGGGTAAGAGTGCCGAGTTGAAATACCACAAAACACAAATTAGTGTCGCTCCCATTTCCCCCCCATCTCGGGGGTGCTGCCCTCGTTAAAACGTTGGCGCCCTGATCTCATTCACCCCCGGGGGGTTGAAATCCGCGACATTTATACAGACGCGTCGACTGTATACACACCCCTCCGACGTACACATGCACGAACGTATATACTTGTATACATATACATATATATATATTTATGTATCCGACAATGAGGACGGAGGCTACGGCGACGGCGGGTGGTGTGTACGTGGGTATAATGTGTATAAGTAGGGGTAGGTAGGTTCCCCATTACACGAGTTTCTCTTCCCTCCGTCAGCTCGTTGAAAACTCTCCACGGTTAGAACATCGCCGGCGTGAGGAGTTTCGCGAGTTTTCCACAGCGGTACAGCATGATCGTGACTAGGGAACGAGAGACGGGTTATACCTATAGTATGTACCTGCGGCGATAAGGCGATGACAAATTTTGATAATTTACGAATATAAGTGCGCTCCGCGGTGCGGTCGTTATACGCGACGCGTGGGACTTTATTAAACCGTCTTACCGAGGGCTCCGCAGTTTTAGTTATTTTTTCCATTTTTTTTTTTTTTTTTCATTTCTTTTTTTCTCTCATTTTCTCGCCTTAATTAGTTCCCTGCAGCTTCGAAATTAGAGGCGATTACCAACCAACGTGCTCTCATCGCTTTAATTCAAACTCTTCGAGCCCCGCCCCTCTGACATTCCTGAATTCCCGTCTGAAGATTTTTCAGAACACACTATTTTTCCTCATACTTTCTTTCTTCCGTCGAGAGAAAGAAAAAAAAAAAAGAAAGAAAACGAGAAACTTGAGTAGAAGTAATAATAAGAAGAAAAAAAATAGAAAAAAAAAAAAAGGGAAAAAACTCCCCCACCAAATTCCGGGGCGAGTGAAAACGCGTGCGGGAAGGGAAAAATTTATATTCGGTAGTATTATATACGTCGCGATCGTCGGGCAAATTAGGGAGGAAGATATCTCAGTTAAGGTTGTCACACGGTTATACATATATCCAAGGTGTTGGTATATACGGGATATAAAGCGGGATCCTCGCGACGCCCCTCAACGACGACGGTCCTGACCGCCATCATCGCGAACGACGTGCGGCCTCTTAACGACGACCGTCGGCATCGGGACCCTCGCACGGTTCCGTGTCTCCGGTGACACCACCCTTCCCGCATAACGCTAACGCCGGGACATAAATAAAATAGAGGCGAGGGGCGAGGGCTGAGCGGGAGGGGGCGGGGGAGGTAGTGAGAATAAGGGGCGAGGGGGGAGGGGAGGGGGGGATCGGGGAAAGCGGGAGAGGATGGGAGCGTATTAAGAAGAACGATAAGCCATCTCGGACGAGCGAGGGATGGGATCCCACGGGGGGGCGAAACTCGTAAAAGTCATAAAAGTGATAAAACTGAACTGCCATTGCCGGAGCGACGCTACCTTAGCCACCTTTCCAGTACGGCGGAGCGTCTTGCCACTACGATTACTACCACTACCGGTATTACCGGGTTTATACGGTGGAAAAGACGCGACCGTTACCGCGCTTATAACCCGGCGGTCCCACCGCGAGAAGAACGAAAGATAGAGGCTGATCCGGAGCTAAAGGTCTACTGCACACATCAGACGTACAGATGTCCCTGCGGAAATGGTATTCCGGTAGAAACCGAGCTAAAAGCGCCACCCGCCTTCTTACCGTCACGATTATTATAGTTCGCGAGCGTTAGAAAGTAACGCTATACATACCGTCATCTTAGCTCACAGTGGCATAGAAAAACTATACCCACCGAGGAAATAGTCCGAAGGGTCGTTCAGACGTTCCCAAAGTACCCGATCCCGACACCCCCGTTATCCATACCGTTCCCGTATATGTAGAATTTAACGCGATGTGAAAATACATTTTCCGAAAGATGAAAAAAAAACAAACAGCACAAACGACAAAAACGTCGCCCATCGATAGGTTCGGTGAAAATAAAATACCAAGAGTTTCTTAAAAACTTGTGAACAACAAATTGCGACAGATCGGATGTTTCGCATCGATCCCCCGAACGTTTTCGACGTTTTAGTTGCAGCTAGTTAAATCCTGAAGGATTTTCGACACGCCCTTTGGCCTTTGCGTGTTTATAAAGTCGGATGTTTGACGACCGTACGGCTGTTGACGGCAGCGGTAGCGGTATTATACGTATATGGACGTCGCCACGTACAGTAGCAGCACAGTAGCAAAGCGATAATTTTATTAGCAAACTCGTTGCAGCGGCAGTAGCAGCGATGCTTGGTGCACCCGGCCGTTTCCTACGTATATTTACGTAGAATTGGATTCCGGTCAGTATAGCCTACGGAGGGTAGGTGGTGTACGTAGGGTGAGAACCGGTATAGAGAGAGGAGTTGGTTTTTTCTCGCGTGCTTTTTCGTTTTTAGCAGTATTTCCTATTTGTTTTTCTCTTTTCTTTTTACTTTGTTTTGTTTTGTTTTGTTTTTTTTTTTTTTTTCGTTCACAGGGCATGTATCGGAGGTCGGCAACCATGGCAGCGTCCAGGTCGTCGTTTCAGACCCCCCCCCCTCCGACCCCTGACTACTATCCTGTGCTTTGCCGTCGTTATACGTATAGGTATATACGTGGAACCGGAGTGCTAGATTTTTTTCGACAGCGAATTTCGGTACTCCGTTTTTATTTTCTCTATTTCCTTTTCCCCCGGTTTTTTTTCTTTCATTTTTTTTCAATTTTTTTTACCGTCGGTCGTACAGTCACCCCCGTTTACTCTACCCTCCGTGCCAACATTCCGACGCGAGCATCGGCGCAGCAAAATCAGCCGATGCACCGTTGCGATGCGGACGCTCGGCGTCGAACCGGACCCGCGGCGACGGAGCGACACTGCGATACGGAGGAGGAGGGCTGAGGGAGGGCGCGCACGGTCGAGCGCAGACGGAATAAAAACTGGGAAAAAAAGTAAAAAAAAAAAGGGAAAAATAAATAGATGAAAGGAAATAAAAAAAAAATAAAAAAAAAAACAACGTTACTAACCCCTGCACACCGTCGGGGCCTCGAATACCCAACGCGGATATTCATGAAGCACTTGACGAGGGATCCTCTCATTCCCCGTTTATCCATTGCCCTCAACGTTTTTTGTACCGTTACTACCGGTGATGCTGCTGCCGCTGCTGCTGCTGCAGATCGTATCGTAACATCGAGATACGCTTCGATCCGTCTGTTTGTCCGCGTCTGCTGCACTGCTAGCCGTGTACCCGCGGGTACAACATCAGCGGCAGCATCGGTCCGCCGTTTGGTACGTGCAATGCTTCTTTTATTATTTTTTTCGTTACATTCGTTTCGTTTTTCATTACCCGCGTTGTTTTTTTTTTTCTTTTCTTTTTCAAAAATTCGGTATATATCGGATACCCGATGTGCCCGCTGTACCGTAGGCGGTAGCCATTGCGACGCGTACTCTTTTGACGTATTCTCAACATTGATATTCACAAAGTATAACCGCGAGTCGGATTTATCGTCATCGATTCGGATGATTGTAACAAAATAATGCGCGAGCGTCGGTCGATCGTCATTCGATCGGCACCATCCGTGAAAATTGGGATGAAGTATTCGGAACGAGAATAAAGGCAAAAAGAAAAAGAGAGATAAAAACAAATCAAGTCAAATCAAATCATCCGGTGACTGCGGCTATACTTTTCATGCGTGAATTTTCAGCTGGCGCCCGCTAATTCCATGTACCGTGTATATTATACACATCTATGCCGCACAATGTATATCTACATAAACCTATGTAAAAATAACGCACGTGTATCCTACACGATTACATGTACATGTAGTTATAACGCGCGGAGTTTCAGGGATTCAGAGATCCTCCACTTTGTTCGATTTTACTGTACTGTGTACGGTGAAATAACGTTTTGTTGTTTCAACTTTTTTTCCGTCATTTTCGGAATTCTCGTTATTCGTTTCTTTTGGTTTATTCGGTTTTTACATCGTGTGTAGGGCGTTTCATCGATTCTTCCCGTCCCCGCCCCCCATACTTCTTCGTCCGTCTCTCCTGTACACAAACTACCCCAGTACATCACACGTGGGTACGCGTTACGCGTACAAAGTTCGACGTTCGACGACCACCCTGGTTTAAATTTTTTAAACACGTCGTACTCGATCGTCGTTGATTTAAGGCTGTGGTGGTAAAGACTGGCTACCGTGACGATTTTCGCCCCCCCCCCCTCCCCCAAAAAAAAAAAATTAATGCGCGCACGCGACGCGACTCTCCGTATGCCCGGAGGGATGATATGTCCCGAGCGACCGATGCCGACGGACCAAATCCCAATAATACGATAATGAATAATCAGCCATAAGCCCCGGGGCTGCGAGCTCACGGAAGAGGGGAGGATGTGGCGATATATACACGATGTGTACATGCAATCAACGCGGGGTATCCGCATCCCAGGGGCATTTCCGCATTTGTATCCATGAAATAATAACGAAGATATCGAATTCTAAATCTTACATTTATCGCATACGGATAGTCTGACGACTCAGCGTCTGTTTTAACGAGAGAAAAGAGAAAGAAAAAAAAAAATGGGATTTGTCAGAGGACCGCGGACGCGTCGGAGCGATATTTGTGAATGCATAAGTGTGTAAGGTATCTATCTAATTTATGGATCAAAACCAGGCAGCGTAAAATCAGGCACTTTGTTCGACGAATGAAAATTAAACGATCTGATTACGACGCCGTGATATTCGAGAGCGTAATTGGATCGAATGACGAATTTATATTCAATTGAAATTCGTCCGATCGATTTGACAGCGAAAAAAAATCTCGCTCGTTTTAATCAGCGCATTATCCATCCGATGTTCGAAATACGTTCGGGCAATTCGTGTGCAATTAAAAGGAGTTTCAGTCGTTCGCACGCGAGGTGAACGTTTAAGGTTAAGGTTACTTTGACTAGCGTCAATTAAACCACTTAATTATGGGTAGATGGTGGCGGCGGGGGCGGATTATTGCTGCTCGAGAAGTTTATCTCCGTAGGATAATCGGGCATTGTAGGCGGCGTTGCAGTAGAAGTATAAGTATTCCCCTGGGGATCCGAGGCGGTGCGTCCGATTCAGGATTTGAATGTCGTATCCGAGCAGAAAAAAAGAAGTAATTGAGAAAGAAAAAGGGAATGAAAAACGTACGGGAAGACGGGGCAGGGGGGGGGGGCAGGGGGGGTGAAAAAGGGGGAAAAAAATGGAGGAGAGAAAAGAAAGAAAAAGGGAAAAATAACGGGTTGGCAACGGCTGCTAAATATTCAATAAGCGTGGGCATTATTCGTAGCACGTCGGTCGAAAGAGAACGAGTATAAGGGAGGGCTGGGAGGTACGACCGGCGGGGGGAAGAAAGGAGGGGTGTGAAAAAGAATGAAAAAGGGAATGAGAGAAGAGAAAAAAGGAAAAAAGGAAAAGAGAAAGAGGGAAGGGGCGGCGAGGGCGGGCTATTTATCCCCTTGAATTCCACTGCTGAGCCGGGAACTGAGAATCGAGAACCGAGAACTGCTCTACAGAGGGAACGAAAAACTCACTCTGTAGGTATATAAGAAGAAAGAGAAAAAAGAAAAAGAAAAACAACGAAAAAAAAGAAAAGAAAAGAAAAAAAAAAGAAAAACGAAGAAAATAGCAGAAGAAGAAGAATGGAACGAACGAATAACGTGTAGGGGACGGGGAATGAAAGCCGGCCCTATAATTTGCTCCAGGGGACCGCGGGACGCTCCTCCTTCTGGATCCAAATTATTGTGTTTAACCGCTCTTTTATTTTTCCGCTCGCACCCGCCATAGGCGTTTCCCGAACGTGGTTTTTTACACCTCAACGCTCTGCCATTAATCCCCATCCCCCCCCCCCCCCCCAGATATATAGATAAATCTACGGCAGCCACCCCTCCTCGATGAAAACATATCGATCGCCGGCAAATCTCCGATATCTACATATCGGGATTTGGATTTTAAACCGCGGAAGGCGAGAAAAGCTTTATAATAGTGCCACCTAGGGATCGAGAATACCTACCCACCTTACCCACCCCCATCTAGCTGTCGAAGCGTCCGCGGACTTACGGCCGGATGAATGAGAAGTAAGAGAAAAAAACCGAGAGTCTAGCAGCTGATCTGAATGCAATATGCAAGACGGTAAACGATTGGCTATGTATACGTCTACATGTATATATGTATATGAGGTGAGGTAGGTATACGTTCCTGCATAACCGGAGAAGCTTTTTTCCCCTCGGCGAGTCTGTGATAAAAATTCCAAATCTCGCAGAGGCGTCGACCCTTCAGGATCAAGAAAAAGCTCCGGCTGAAACTACCGTGCATTTTCGAGGATGAGGAGCCACTAAAATGAATGTAATGGCGTCGCGGATGGTCGTCTATATTCAAATTAACCCACACTTTCCATATATATTTGTTTTTTTTTTCTTCATTTTCTTTTTTATGAATATAGTTCCCCTTTTCTTTTCCATACTTTGGACTCTCTGGCTTCCCCCTTTTTTTTTTTTTTTTCTCTTTCTTTCTTTTATATCAGCCCTCCAGAATGAAAAGATACGCAGCTCCCGCTCTTTCCTCCCTTGAATACCAATTTTCGCGTTCAACTCACGCGAACCGATGAGTAATGCCGTACATTTTATTTACCAAATAACGGCTTAAGTTTAACCAATGTGAATTCAAAAGGGTATAAATGCGCTCACCTCCAAATGGCTCTGAAGATTTGATAACGAGAGAAGCAATTATAATAATTTCGCCTGCGGGATAAAATTTCTTCTTAAAAGAAAAGTAGAGAAAAAAAAAAAAAAAATCGAAGGTACACCCCTTCTTAACGAATAATTAATCACGTTTAAAAAATATTGATGAATATAAATTAACTTATTGCCGGCGTCATTTTTCTCTCCCCGCGTATTAGAGGGTGTCGTGTATATAATTCATAACGATTATTTTTGATAAGTTTTTCTACTCAAGCGTCTCAATATCAGGGGAAGCGGAACTCGGGATAAAAATATCTGCACGTCGCACTGCAGAGCGGGGTAAAAAAAAAAAGAGCATGAAATTGCTCGGAAGTAAAAGAAATGAAAAAAAAAACTACCCGATCCGATACTTCCTTTTCTTTAAAAGCGGAAGGAACGGCGCATTGAGATTTTCATTTGGTAGAGAAGTTTTTCCAATTAAAGATCCCGCTGTCTTATTTGCATGTTATTAGCTTGTTTACATATTTATTCAATGTCTACGGCTCCCAGAGGGGGAATTCTTCCTAATCCGAGGAGGCCAGGGAGCCGTATAAAGGGAACAGAAGTAGCAGGGATCCCTTCCGTGCGGCGCCCACAGCACCCATTATTTTTTGTTTCCCCCTTTTTTTTTTCTTTTTTTTTTGGCTTACTTTCTTTCCCTTTTATCCTGAATTAAACCCAGTTCGTTTTTTACCTAACGTGAGTTAGGCAAGTGCTGGGTAAAGAGATGAGATGACGTCACCTAACCTCACCTCATCTCATCTCGTTCAACCCCCTCCCCCATCATGTAGCCATGACTACGTTCACATCCCTTCCGCAGTGAATACATTATTCTCCCTTTTCCTCTTTCGTACCTTTTTTCTCTTTATTTTTGTCTTTTTTTCTTTCCATCCCGTTCCTCCCCAGCGTGAAACAGAAGGAAAGTTTTTACCCTCGCCCTCTCTATCGGCCCGAGATTCGAGAAACGTCACGAAAAACTTATCCCCGTCGATAATTTTCGTCGAAGATCTACAATATGATATTTCGTTTGTGCTAGTGTAGAGGAAGAGGAGGAATAAAATCGGAAAATAAAAATGAAAAATGTCGAAACGAGTCGTCGATTCGTAAATAAATTTCACAGAGATTCGGAGGTTGAATCGGGGTTCGTGAGATTGGCTTTGGAAAAATTTTCGGGGTCATCGATAAAATTATGTAATATCGAAAGTAACGCCTCACCTGTTTGTGCATCTCGACGTTGAGTCCGTACGACATCTCGTAGTACTGTAAATCAACAAAATCACTGTGAGTATTACTTGTTAACGCTGCGGACTAACCGCAGAAGTATTTCACGTATAAATATATTTATAAATATACATACGTGTAGATATACACCATATAATTTATGATATATATATATATATATACACATATAGAATATCTATAAAACGTATATCCATCTATAGATAGGTGTACGGCGGATACCCAACGTGTCAAGCAAGCCAAACTGTTTGTATTGTGTATTCATGCGGTGCCACTTAGCGGACAAATATTTGCATGCATCGCACACATGGCTCACATGGCTGAGATGCAATGCGGTGCAATGCTGCAATGCCGCGGCATGCTTCGCGCCAGAGAAGGCTAGGTGATCCGATATATGTGAGGGTATACAGAGGTATACATATATCCATATCCTATATGGTGTAATCTATTCAAGCCAAAGGTTAATAATTCTGATGAACCAAAAGCAGCTGTAGTTATATACACGGGTTGAAATTACTAGCACGTATGTTATCGTCGACGAGAGTCTTTGATCGTTAGTTGAATCAACGGTGCGTTGCGCTAATCGATTCCTCATTATTTCCATCGTATTTACGATAAACACGATTCCGTGCGAAAACTCGATGCGATTTCATTTTTTCACCCAACCGATCGTCACGCGGTGGGGTCTCGTCGGTTCAAATTTTTTTTCGATCCATTACAAAATATAGAAAAAAAAAAACAAAAAAAACGCCAAGTCCAATTTTTTCCAAAAAAAAAGTCAAGGCGTGTAATGCGTGCAGTTTTGTTTTCTGGTTTTTAAAAATCTAAGATCTTCAAACGATCGGGTGTGGTTTGCCTCTTCTCTCAAGCGTTGGGATCGAAAGGTGCAGCGTGCCATTTGGGCAAAAGTTTCACGTTATACGAATAAAAAGCGTTGTTCTACAGAAACTAGGAATCGCATTTTTAACGCCACTTGATTAACTTCGGTCTCGACGATTTTCGTACCCTTCACTCCAATTATGGGAGGCTCCGTTGTATACATCGGTACACGCGACGAAGAAAAGGGGCGCGAGGGATGATGAAAAAGAAAAAAAAAAAAATAAGGACGGTACAAGCGGGATAGGACAGGTTCGGGGGTGGGGTGGAGAAGTAATTTCTATCGATGCCAATTTTACCGGGTGAACGGAGGTAATCTAAAGACAGCCGCAGGCTTCGGTTACACGATTAGCGTCTGCCGGCGGTGGTGGTAGCAGCGGCAGCAATAGCGTATGGATTTGCCGGTTGTTATGTACGACGACAAACCCACGATGATAAAAAGCGAGAGAGAGAGAGAGAAAGAGAGAGAGAAGAAATAAAGACGGGAAGAAATTCACGGCGCAACTGAGAAGATTGATATTTAAATTGAACTCGTATACATGCTCTCGTCCTTCTGCTCTCGATGCCCCGATGCCGATGCTGTTTCGAACGTGTACGTGAACAACTTCGCGTTTCTATATTATATAGTAGGTATCTACGATATAACACGTGTCGAGTCTTCCTACGGTTGGATTTTTCTTCTTTTTTTTTTCTTCTTTTTCATTTTATTTTCACATAGGTATGAATGATGCGTGTACGTAAGTCGAGTAGGCGTATCTCGTCCGTGTAATTTACCGCGCGCGGACACACACACGCGGACGGTTAATTAGTTCGATTATCTTCAAAGTAATTTGCAAGAGACAAATCAGGCGTGACCGCAAAGATTGTTTTGTTTTGTTTTTTTTTTCATCTGATTTTAATTTTCTTTTTCATTACTTCTTTCGAAAATCGATTCGATTATAATTCCGAAGAGATTTAGGTATGTATCTACATTCGTCCGATAAGTGTGTACGCGCGGTAACGCCGTTGTATATAAATTATGCAATTAAATATTTCGTGTTGCGTGTCGTACGTAATTAACTTTGAGCGTTATAAAAACCGTACACGGTTTTATCTATTGTACAACAAATGTATGTATGTAGGTAGGAGCGCGAAGTCGTTGCGTATGTACCATACGTATCCTTACGAAAGATAATGTACAAACTAAAGGGAGAGATAAAGAAATAAGGAGGGAAAAAAATGAACGGCGAAGAGAGCAAAACGAGAGGAGCGAAGTAACGAAAAAAGAATACCGAAAACGAAATACAAAAAAAAAGGAACTACTTAGTCGACGGTACACGAGAAATAAAAGTACGAAAGACCGGTTTCCTCCATCCACCGTGCTTATACGTACGGTAGAGCTACTCCTGTTGCGGAGAACATAGGTTCCTACATCGTGTGTAACAAGCCTGCGGGGCTATCAAGCGGCTTAACTAATTCCAAAGTCAGGGGCTCTCAAATCTACCGTAGCTTCATTCGACCCATTGACTGAAGACCGTTCAGCGGTAGAACAGGTGTGACGCTCGTACCGCCGCCGACTGCTCTCAATATTTCTCCACACATTTCTCGACTTTTCGAGATTTTTTTTTTTTCTACTATTCGAAATTTCTCTCAACCCTCAACGACGCAGCCTTCGGAATTTTTGAGAATAAAATTTGGACTCGATAATTTTGCGCACCCTTTTCCACTCTCGTTATTTCTCGCAGCCGATCGGGGGGTGGGGGGGGATATACCCTGAGAGCCGATCGTCAGAAATGGTAACACCGGGAATGTCAATATCGCGCCCACTTCATTAAACGGTCGTCCCCCGTTTATTGGCGTATCGTGAAATCAAATCACCGCGTACCGGCGTGCAGGGTATTAGTAGGTGCGGGAACACGGCGTGGACGTGTTGCAGTAGCGGGAGCGCATTGTCATTTTACGACACCACCACCACACGACCAGAACCCGACGACGACGACGAGGAGGACGACGACGACGGCCTTTTCATTGCGACGATCATTCCGCGCCGTATTGAATCACATTCGCGTACTTGTATGTTTATTAAACGTATACCGTACTACAGCCCGAGCGACCGTAATAGCCTCAGACCATAAAGCTTTCTTCGTGTACCGTGTGTATAGACACACCTACGCGTAGGAGCGGAGCTAACGCGAATAAAAGCGTCATTTCCAACGGGGGATAGTCGCGTCGCGCGAAATATCGCAAAATTTAACGATTCGCGGGACGCCGTATCGCGGGTACCGCTGCAGCCTTGTATCGTACAAGCGGTGCAGTGTACACCGTTCCGTATTTATACACACACACACCGCCATTCGAATCTGAAAATGGAATAGGTATCTATTTCTTATACGGTGTAACGTTACCGCACCACTTTCGCACCATGCGACTAAGAGTGCTGCAAAATTCCCATAGCTACTTTTGATACGTATACAAAACCTACGGGAGCGTACTGTTATGTACGCGAGTACGTACGTACGTCCACCTACCGTATACGCGGTACATGCCCTCGCGTACCTTCGAATAGCAATCTGTGCCGATATAAACAGGTTTTATTGCTCAACTATCATACCGCAGCCGAGTGATATAGGTATATAATACGTATACGTATACGTAACAAAAGGTAACGCGAGGGTACGAAGGTAGAAAATGTTATATGCGCGCTCCCGCACGCTCCTATGTTCTTTACCGACCCGGTATATATAACGCTACGTGCGCGACATTGTGGAGATATTCGTATGTATGTATGTATGTATGTACGTATGTATGTATGTATACAAGGAATATATGGTTGTAACGCGAGTTTTACTGCCCACGCAACATCTGTGAGAAAAATGGCTAACCCCCTAGAGCGTTACCGGCGATCAATTTCCGTGTGTAAGTAACGTGTAAATGGGGGTTTGTAAGAAACGTGTTCGTTGTACATATATGCGTGTACATACACGTGTACATAGAATGGGAATATCTGGCGCGCCGCGTTTATAAAAGTGATTCTTTTTTTGGAATGAAACTTGAGCGATGCGACGCGTTTGCAGACGGGACCCTCCGCGTTGAGGAACAAATGAGAACGCTCTATACTTTATTTAGCATCGTATACGCGGTATTATGTATGGAAGCTACTGTACGTCGTCTTGATTTTCATTTGCTATACGGTACAAAACGACTCGGAATATCGGATCTTCGTACAGAGTAATCTCATTGCTTACGATTAATTAAATGCAACGTGATCTCGACGAGTATAAATAACGATGGGAGATAAAAAGGATCGTGTGTGTGTGTGTGTGAGAGAGAGAAAAAAGAGGTGATAAGGAGGGTGGTATCGTTCCCCGTTATACCGATTTAAGTATCATTCATTTTTTTACACACGCCGTTATACGTATCACTCGTATACACTAATTGAAGAGAATCAACGAATTGATGAAGATATATCGAAAAAAAACGGAGCGCGGAAAAAGAAGAAGAATAAAATATAATCGACCGACGTCCGAGAATCTCGAAGCTCGGCGTGAGAATAATTTTATTCGAGAAGGAAAATAATTAACACCGAAAACTCAACGACTGGAGTATAAAAAAAAAAAAAACAAAGGGAAGAAGCAGTCGAAAAATAAGAGGAGAGAAAAAATAACAAAATGACGAGAAGAGAAGAATCACGGACGACTAAACGGACTCGTTAATCAAAAGAGAGAAGTTGCAGAAAGAAAGAAATAAAGAAAGAAAAAAGGTAAATAAATGAATATAAAAATAAAAGGAATCACGCAACGATATAGAAGTGTAAACGTTCCCGAACATTGCAGCGTATAGGTATAGAGCGGGGAGCACTTTATCGCGATGAGAGAAGAAAATGAGAAGACGCGCTTGGCTAAGATTTCCGCTTTGCCTTTGCTCTGCTCTTTCGCGTAACGCGCGTTTTCTTATTCGTTTATCCCCCGTAGCGTATACCGGGAGCGCGTCGTCGCTCCTTCTGAGCTGTTTGACTCTCGCCTCCTCAAAGTAATTGGCTTTTAATTAATGGACTCCCCTCGCCGCGACGGAGGCCATCAAGTTGGACTGTTAATTATCCGTTCGAAAATGGCCTCCGCGAAGATCTTATATACCGTCGAAGATATATGTATACGTACACGCCTTTCCGAGACCGACTGATCCGATCCAAAGAGAAAAAAAATTGAGAGAGAGAGAGGGAGAGAGAGAGAGAGAGACGGACGGATGGATGGATTGATGGAAGGGGGAAGAGAAAGACGGGGAACACGGGGGATGGGAAAAAGAGAGGTGCTCGAGTTTCTCTTTCAATTAAACCGGCGGCGTCGCGACGCTGCTTCACCGGAGCTAAACAACCTTCTCCAAACGATACCAATCAAGATCAATATCTGACCTCGTAATCCAACCCGTAAAAGTAATGGATCCGTCGTCGTTTTGGTCATGAGAGAGAAACGGAGGGAGGGAGGGAGGGAGGGAGGGCAAGAAAATTACGTCGCTGAGAGAAGTAAGAAGGATCTTATCGTTCGGATATTGCCTCGTGAGTCGCTGCCGCAGGACTGTATAATGTATAGTTATACGAGACCTCGATCGTCCGCACGAGTAGCTTGTATATTTATACACGAGTACTTGCATTTTTCTCTTTTATTTATTTATTTCATTCCTCGTTGTTTTCTCTTTCTTTCAATTTTTTTATTCGCTTATTTTATCTCCTTTTCTACCGAGCGGCGAACCTATACCCCGGACCGCGGTACGCGCCGAGTAGATATAAGTGTATACAAGTCGTAAAACGTACCAAGGATTTCCACGCGAAGTCGGTGGTGAGATACGACGGTGTCATTGCGAGGTACGTACGTATACGTACGTACCTATGACCGGCCAAATAGAGAAGAGCAACTGCACGCGGAGCGGATCGAGTTGACTCCTCGGAGAGAGAAACGCGTCCCGCTTACCTTTGTCTTCCGATTCGAAAAATATACAGTGTTCCATGTACACCGCAATCGCGAAACGATCTACTTCGGGGTAGCTGGAAACCACCCACCGGTACAATGTACACGTTCCGATTCTTGGTATATAAAGTAACAGCGGCGGTAACAGCGTCGCGGTTGTATACGCGCGAACCGGTGCAACTTGAGAAATACCATAAAGTGTCCGGGTCGCGACGAACGGGCGAGACGGCTCGGATTTTCCACGATATCCGGCACCTTATATCACGAACGTGGGTTACATATATACGTATATACCGTACAAGTATATAGCCGGTGTTCAAAGTTGCGCAAACTGTTTCAACTTTTCGAAGACATTAAAAAATACACCCCCATCCCCCGCGCCGCTCTTTTAAAACCCCCGCAGCGGGAAATCTCCCGGTGGAAATCCCCCCTCCACCCCACCCCCGTCCTTCCGCGTCCCGGGGGGGGGTGGGGGAGGGCGCGCACGAAGACCGTTTCATCGGAGGAGGACCGACCGGGGATCTTCGCCGAGTCGTAAAATCTTAGGAGGCACGCAATTATTTGAAAGCCTCGTAAAAGCTTAATGTGGCGGCAGGGCGGTATCTCCCGAGCGCTATACCTATACTACCGCCGACCGAGGCGACTTTGCCCCCGACTCGGGAAACTCGCATGCGGCGAGTTTGAGGATCTCGAAAACAAGCCGTTTCGCTGTACTATACGCGGTGAACGTTGAGCGAACGGCGATAGCAGCGGCGGTGGTGCGACGTCGAATGGTGATGGCGGAGATCCGGTGACTCCGACTTCTTCCTTTTTTTACTTATTGGCGAGCGGGGGGCGCGCGGGACGAAACCTATATAACCACGATTGAACCCGTTCGCGAAATACGTGCGGAGGAACGAGGAACTCGGATGAGAATAAGACGACGACGAAGACGACGACCGCGACGACTTGGAGAGTCGGGTAATGATCCGGACTGACTCTTCAACCAAAACGGATACGACCGAGAGAACCTCATTCGTTTAAATTCTTGGCTTCGCGTAGCGATCACCTCTTTTTATTTCATCCACTATCTTTGAATTTTCTTATTATATTTTCTCATCCTGTCCGGAAACAAGGGGTGCTCAGATCCCACAACGCTTGAGAGTATAGAGTTCTAATTCCTTGTAGTAAAAATGATTTTTCTTTACTTTTTTTTTTTGCTTGCTATGGTTCATGTAAAAAAAAAAAAAAAAGATAATTTGAAGCGATCGGAAGTCGCCGATGGAGTTTAAAAAATGAAAATAGTCATTGAATAGACATCACAACTGTAATCGCGATTTACAACCGATCGCGATTAATGAGACCATCGGATAAAAATGGTCGTGATAAGTAATAACGACCCGGTTAAACTCACCATAACGTAGTGGCGCTGCATCTCCGTCTTCTCCTGGGCGAGTTTCTCCAGCTCCAATTTAATACTGGACAGAACAAGCAGGAAATTGCACGTGTAAGCTGGACATTAGTACCTAAGTGCAGGCGACATTCAAAAGCTAATCGGGGACAACGCCGATCTATAATTCATCGGTACCGAACACTAATTACGATCTGCCCACAAACGATCGGTCGTACCTCGAGTCAAAAACTGATCCAGATAGACGTTGTCACCCAATTTCCTTCATTTTTTTGTTTTTCCATCATCTCAATCTTTCCTTCATTTCTTTCTTTTTTTTTTTAAATGTATAATCAATTATACTGTATGGATAAAGTAAAGACAAAACAGAGCGTCAACTGGAAGGGCTGGGGGGCACAAGGGCTATCGTATGGGGATTCGCACGACCAAAGAAACAACGCGATCGAACCCTCGGAAACGAAGAGATGAAATAAAATAATCGAAAAACAATTCAAAAATTTAAAAATCGAGTATCGCACGTCGATTGATTCAACCCTCGACAACAATGCGACGATAGGTGTAACGGATAAGGTGATTGCGACGCGGAATTGACATCGAGGTCGGAGGTCGTTGTCGCTTTGGTCGTATGGTGTGTGATTCGTTCGGTACGGAAGTGCAGCCAAGCTGTTAAACACACGATTAGTGCAGCCGCGGTGTGACATCAAATATTATCACGGCCAGTGTTAGCGTCCGGTGTATATCCGGTTGTGTATTATGCGTCTGTTATATGTAGTATATATTACGTATATATATATGCGATATAATAACACACGTCGGTATATGTATAGGTATATATCATACGTGTATACATATCGTGTATAAGTTACGCGCGATGCGATTGCGCGCTCCGTCGATTCCGCGTTTTTATACTTTTTTTTACATGTGTTCAGATATGAGGCAACCAGTAGGTATTCGCGTACGAGGAATTTCAGGCACATTAAGTACGTCGGTATTAAACCAGGCGAAGATGCAAATTCACGAGTAACATTTCAACTCGTCGTTAGCAACGCGATATTCGGTATCATTATATCTGGCGAACTCGCGACACAACATACGTAATCCTACTGCGAATCCGAACCGCGCGCGCTTCTGAAGTTACAGCGTTAGAAGGTCGTTTGCACGATTAGCAAATTTCAGTCGTTGGAATTATTGCGAGAAAAATTTCGCCAACGATCTTATTGCAAATATCGTCGTCAATGGGATGAAAAATGAGCGTGATTCAAGTGCGGATCGTTCGAAATTTGCAGTTCTAACGAAATGTCTCGTTGAAATTTTGTAAAATAAAAATGGCTAAGAATTTCAGTTTTTTTTTAAATTCGTCAAATATTTACACGGCGACATTTCCCCCCCTCCCTATTTCCCCCGTTGATACTCGTTCCTCGATGAATCCAACTTTGTTGCCACAACCACGTGTACCTTTTATGATCAAAGAAATTCCCGAAGGATACGCAAAATCACGACACGGAGAACATGCCGAAACTCCGAAAATTCCGGACATCGAAAAATAGCGGCGGTAAAAAAAAAAAAATCAACAATACAAAATGAAAAATTAAAAAATGTGAAACGATGTGTCTTCATTTTTCATGCCGATCGTGCGAAACGAAGAGAAAATATATCTTAAGAAAAATCGTGGTCATCTGACACTTTGCCAACATGTGACGTATGTGATGAGGAGCAAATTTTCGCGACAAATTGATTGGAGGCCCATCGATGATTCAAGGTGTATGAAAATAGTTAGTAGAAATGCGAAGGCGCGACAAATTCTTCTTTCGCACCAGATCACTATGTAAATATGATCTACTTATTATCGGACCCAACATGTAATATATGTATATCGCAAGAATACATAAGACGGAGTCGCGCTCACGGATCGTTCGCAATTTATTCAACCGTATATGATTATTTTATTTTATTTGATTTTTTAAATCGATGTTCTTTTACGAGGCGGCTTACCATCACGTAATGCCTTTGAATCTCAATTTTCTCACTGGCCAATTTCTCGCACTCCAACTTTAAGCTGTACGGGGAGAAAAATGTGATATTAATCGTTGCTGCATCGACTATCCATACAGACGTATGTACGTATAACTTTGAAGAGAATAATAATTACCAAAAAAAATAGTTGAAACAAATAATTTGAAAAACAAATTATCGATCGAATACTTGCAGTTTCGTTGGAGTAAAAAATTTAATCAACCGTGTTCGTTTCGTTCATAATTATACTCGCAAATTGGGTATATGGCGTCAGTTACAGTTTGATGTGAAAAAAAAAGAAAAAAAAAAAATCGTACGTTATGGTACGGTGTTTAATAGACAATCAAAAATCTGTGTCTTTTTTCCTCGTCAAAAATCAATTTTCAGAGCAGCGGCAATAATTCTACACACGTTGTAACTTGTACGCTATACGATGGACCGAACAGCGTACACCTGTGCACCTCGTTACGTGTATACACGAACAAAAACGAATTTTTAGCAGGGGGACGAACAAAAAAAAAAAAAAATAATTCATCCTCACATGGGTGTAATAAATAATAGGCATACCTATGGTGTCTATATATGTACGTACGCACGTACATACATATGTATACGGGTACAGATATTCGGTAATTATTATTCTCCGCGTCAACCGGCATTTCATTAGCGTTGTATCTCTTGAATTTTTAACGAGACAATTTACCCCGTACGTAGGTACTACTTTGCATTGTACGGTTGGAACGCAAGCAGCTCTTCTCTCCACTTCTTCTGTCCTTGTTTTTCTCTTTTCACTCTCTCTCTCTTCCTCTCTCTTCCTCTCTCTCCATTACACGTAATGTAAGAAGATAACGAACGCGTTATAAACACGCATATATGATCATAAATATATAAATAAATAAATAAATAAATAAATATACAAATAAACGTACGCAGGGTGAACGTGTGAATACGGGTATGTTTGTGTATTCTCATGTACACGCATCGCGCATACATCACGTATAAAATGCACGTGTTATCTGGCGGATGAAGACGCGCCAGCACGTGAAATATATATAATGGAGTGAAAATATACGGAGGAGAGGCGAGGAGAAAGAATATAGAAAAAGAGAGAAAAAAAAAAAGGGTGAGATGGATGGCGAGAGAGGAGGAAAGAGCGAGTGGCATCAACGCGGGGGTGGTATACACGCGCTTACAGTGCAAGTATAAGTCGTACTGTACAAGGTGATTCAGAAATGAGATACAAACTTCCACCGTGCACACGGGTGCGCGTACGTCATACTTCGATTTAAGAATCTTGTGATTATTAGAAGAGAAAAATTTGCTACATCAATTTTGACGATCATTGATTCGCTAATCGCGAATTCTTCTCTTGGTATGCACGGTGTATTAACAGGTCTTCAAAATTCATCGCGATACTTTCGAATCACCCTCTAGAATTGATAGATAGGTGTAGGTGTGGGCGAAGCTGCAAACGGCATCGCGCTCACCTGTACCACCGCATTTATACCACCGACGTTCCGCCGCTGCTCCCTCGCTATCTTCTCCCTCTCGAATGTGCGCACAGTCGATGCCGCTAGGGCAAATAATTACATCCGCTCGTTTCACGTGTGCTCCTCATCGCGCACACGTACCTACATATGTAATATTCCCGCAACGCGGCGGATGCTCTTGGATATACACAGATATTAGGTATTCATACACCTCGTACATGGGGTATGTATCATACGCCTACCTATACACCATTCCTACATATATGTATGTATAATGGCTCGGTTGTACGTACCCGGTGTTAAGCGAGTAGGTAGATATTTGAGGTGAGTGGGTACGTACGTCGCACGGGATGAGGATATACGTAACGTATACCTTATCTGTTTGTAAATGAGAAGCGTCGCGAATCCGTCCGCCCGTCATCGTGTTGTCGTCGTCGTCGTCGTCTTCGTCGTTGTCGTCTTCATCGTCGTTGAAACTGCGAGGTGAGGTGAGGTGGTTTGGAGTGCACGCTCGTGAAATACACCGTAGTAAATAGGTGCGCGCGTACGAACGGTATAACTACGTGAACATGTGTTACATTTCTTGGCAGCCTTGAGCCGAAAGAATGCACATGACTCGCCGACGAGTCGCTGTCTCTTTGCTCGTAGGATTACGTGCGGCGGCGTCAAAGAAGGTAGGATGCGTGTATAAGCCGGTAGTTCTCGCAGATTTCATTTTACGTTCGGGGCTCAACTTTCGCGTGCAACGCCGAAAGGTTGGTGGAAACGGATTAGATTTTCAAAGAAAAGGACGAGAGGTGCGCGCCGCGAATATAAATTATACGTCTTCAGAGATCGCATACACATCGGTGTAGGTACGTGGGATTAAGGCGAAGAAAGAATCCGTCTCACCGAGTATTAATTCCGCGGCTGAGTATCAAAATATTTTCTGCGCCGTGTATAATACATAGAGTCCGATCTACGTCTGTGTATATCCAAATCTTATTCGGCTGGCACGGGGCGCGCCTCGCTTCCAATTCGTTCGGCGTTCCAGGGTTTCTTTGGGTAGGATTTTTAGTTTTTTATGTTTTTTTGTTTTTTCGTTCATCTAAAAAGGATCGGGAATGTCGGATCGATTGAGAGAGTGACATCCGTTGTTCTCGGGATAGGCAAAAACTTACTTGTGATATTGGGCCTGAAGAAAGTTGAACTCCTCTTTGATTCTGTCGCAAGATTCCCCAACCGTGAACTTGAACGGCTGACCGGGTTGCGGCGGACCCTGAAACAGAAGAGAATAAAAGAGCCTTGATTAAGACGAGATGCGTTACAATGACGATACGACGACAACGCACCACTGATATGCGACGTAAGTACACCGCGACATGATTAATTATGCCGCGGTGTACGGGTTAACTTAACGAAGTTTTGCGATTCAACCGTGTACGAGGTACGCAACGATTCTGATTTCCCTCCCCCCTAATTCCGTTTCACGCGCGTACACGTGCGGATTCAACCGTGCAGCCGTCCGAATCTCGGACGCGCGTACACAGAGCTACATGCAACGCGAGGTCTACCGCACATTATTATACGCTATCCCCCACGCACCTCCGGTGCACCGACAAACACGCGGTGAAAATAGAGGTCGAAATTAGTGGCGTAACTGCAGCCGGTCGATGGCACGAGTGAAACTTCGACTCGTCTCGTTGGGTCTGATTCGCTGTTTGCGCGTTGTACGAGATGGTGCAGAATGGAAACTCTATAAACAGCAATTTTCTCTGAACCAGTAACTTGGTCGCAAGTTTCTGCATTTTTTACATTATACGAGTATTCCCGGAATCGCCACGAACGAATCCACGATTATCGCGTGTGTTTTTAGATTCCCGAGAGAACCAAACATCCGCGTCGCGGATGGGAAAATCACCCGGCGCACGTGATACTTTTTCGAATCATTTTTTTTGTTTTTTTTTTCTCCCCTTATTTCACAACGAACGAGTGAAGCGATTTACCGAAATAGAAGACTTCGAGGAATCATCGGAAACAAATCATTGATTCGCGTCGAATCACGTCGACACCTTGGACCATATAAAATAAACCATCCCGTAATTGAGCGCTGTCTCTGCACCTTAACTTTTTTTTTTTTTGTTTCTCTAAATAAAACGATTTGATCTGGCGATATAAAATACACGAGTTGGTAGCGAAGTCGATATCGTTGGCCCGGGCAGCGCGGAATTTCCGATTAATTCGAGGTACGATATAGGTATAGCACAAATTGTCTTTTGCCGAGAATAGTTGTTAATCTATTTTCAATTGGAAATGATAATAAACCCGTTACATCGGGGGAGCTAGGGTTAAATAATTATTCAAACGTGGGCGGCTAGCTTGTGGCTTTTATGTGTTTATACGTTTGCCTCGGATGATTTAAGATGTTTGGACGCGGTCGGTTCGGCGATCGTTGAAGCTGCGTACAAAAAACACGGGTCTTAGCACAGCTCGGTTGGCTCCGTGCCCCTGAGCTTTTCTTGCCCGTTTCACCGCGTTGATTTTCTTTTATTTTTTCCGCAACCCTCCTTTTCCTCCGTTTCCAAACGCGGCATGGCCAAACCCGAGCTAGCCTCCGTAATATAACAAAAGGAACGATTGTTCTCAACTGAATCAACAACGGCACGACGTTCCGAATTCCCCGACGCGATAAATTAATTCGTCGAGCCGTTGTAACTGCTGCTTCTTTTTTTATTATTTGATGAAAATTCGACGACCGATATCGAATCGCATGGGAGAAAAATTGGAAAATAGAAAGATGGTAGCTCGAGCTACTTCAGAAATTAACCGTTCGGTCTGTTTACTTTTTCTGTTAGGATTTTTGAAAATTTCCCAGAATTCAAAACTGTTGGGAAATGTCGTGGTGAAACATCTTGTGCACATGGAACTCCCGAAGAGGGTTGATGAAGTGGAAAAAAAGACGCAAAAAAAAAAAAAAAAAAGAAAAGGGAGAGAGAGAGAAGTCGAGAATAGAAAAAAGTCGAGTCAAGTGCAGCGCTTAGTGAATTCGATATTCGTCACGTGGTGCGGGCGTCTGGCTGGAGGAGGAGTTGCGTCGCAACCCTCGTAAATATATATATTTCTACAATAAATATGTAAGTCGACACATTACGCTTGTACGGTTTGAAGTTATTTTTGTCGACCGTTGGCTCGTTACACTCTTTGGTCTTTGGTCGTTTTCAGGAGGGTTGCCGCGGTGCGGGTCGCGCGCAGAGTGGATTGGAGTGGAATGAAATGGAATGAAGAGGAAAGAAGTGGAAGTAGAGTAGAGTAGAGTAGAGTAGAGTAGAGTAGAATGGAGTGTCGCTTCTCGTCGTTTCACGTTGCGTCGCAAATCCTAGGCCTGCTGATCGGCAAAATCGTTGATCCCATTTGTCTCCGCAAAGCCGTTCTAAAATCCAATTTATTTATCGGCTTTTCCTCCGAGCTGCCCTCACTTACGCAGCGCTCGCGCTACCCCCTCCCCCTCCCCCCGCGCTATTATACACCCACATTACTTCGCTCTCCTCACGAACACGAATCGCCGGTATAACGTTATACGGCGGTGCCGCTCGTGCAGGTGCTCGCCTCTCGTGAGAATTAGTTAAGCACGTTAACAACCCGCCCTCAACCCTCGTTCGTTCCTCCGCCATTCATGTGGATGAACGTACCTAGTTTTTAAACTCACATACTCCAGCTAACGAAGCACGAAGCGCGGTGGTTGGGGGGCGGCCCGGGTACATATGCTAACCCATTATACAGTAGGAAGATATTTTCGCTGAATTTGGAATGCAAATCCCGTATTCCTTATGAAATGTATTCAACTTTTACTACCCTCCGTTAAATCCCCGCGAGCGAACGAGAACGGATTTTGAGCGAGTGCCATGATTTTATAATACGCGTTTCGTCTTTCCTTATTTTGTTCCCTCTCGTCGCGACTGGGGCGATCGGTCGAAAATGTGCGTCGGATTATCGGAGATAATGAAAACTCAAATTTTAGAATCCGGATGTGTTCGGATTCGGAAGACGTGTGAGTTTGACGTTCGCAAATATTTCGTAATTTTAAAAAGCTTACGATACAAATGAGAGGCGTTCAGGTAGGTTCCCGGGTATGTGAATAGACTGCGGGCCAGAAATAGGGCAGTTTCATACGGGAGCTTTAGCGGGGCTCGGTGTGACCGCGAAACCACAAACTCGCGGTTCCAGTTCCGGCCACCGCAGGTGGCTAGCTAAACCCGCATACCTCTATGCACCTATCCTCCGACACCGGCGCAACTCCTACCCTCTCAGCCTGCCTTCACCAACGTTGTATCCTACCTGCCGTGTACAACGCGCGCGCCGTCCTCCCTCCCGTATTTGTGCTTTCTCATACCGCTCGGTACTTACTTCGCGCGGCAACGATTACACGGTGGGTTACCAAAGTAATCTCGGAGAAAGTCTACCATCGTTCAAATGCGAAGTGGCCGCGCTTTACAAATTTCCCCAAATAAAGCTTCAAACGATTTCGCGAGGCATTTGAGCTCGCCACTCGGAGAATATTGAGAAAATCGTTTTGCCGAGATGTAGAAACGTCTAACAGTCGGGTTGAAATATTTTTCAGCATTTTTCGCAAGCTCTGCCGGGAGTCCCGTCCAACATTTTTTCTAATCGATGTGCTTCCCATCAGATTCAAAAGTATCTCAAACTTTTCCGATGTACTTGAAACGTGACAGAAGTCATGTTAAATAGACTGTCCAAAATTTATACGTTTGTACGTACTCGCGGATCCACTTTTCGATTGATACCGATGTTACACCGTTCTCTCACGTAAGCTGCTTACACGGCACCGGAAAACCGGATGCACTTGACGGTCTAGCCGAGTCCCAGACGTTCCATATCGTGAGTCATTTATCCTCGTTGACCGCACGTACGAGCAAATATGATAAAAAGTCCTTTGGCTTTATCCGGCGAGTCCGTACGGCATACAGTAGCCACGCGAGATGTGTGTGTATCCATTTACTCTACATAGAATTCAAGAGTTGAAAATAGAATAAAATGTGAAAAGGAGGAGGAAGGAGAGAACGAGTGGAAAAGTAGTGTCGTCGGACGTGTATATTCCTCACTTAAAATTTCTTCCGCAGTCTTCGGGAAACCGTGCAAAGTCTTTCATACGGAATGGGTATAACGTATAGCCAGCGAGTGGAAATCCTCCGTCTCGTGTTAGCGGTCTGTGCGGTGAGCCGCGGGTGGCCCAGATCTGTCGTTTCGAAACTCGCTGACAAAAGTGAATTTCGGTTCTCTCTTAGACAGGTATTCGGTGAGTTAGCTTTCGAGACATGTATTACAGAGGAGAGCGCGGAGTTATGTACAAATTTACACGTCCTACATTTTCATATGTATCCGATCGGAGTTCGCGCCTGATATACCTACGTTACGCGGACGTCGGATGCCACTTCAAAACCGAGTAAAAGAAAAATCTCCGGATAATCCAGCCAGACGAAAAAACTCACGAAGAGGCAAAAGATATTTTTTTACAAACTCTGTTAATTGGAAATTCGCACTACTCGGCCGAGTCTTTTGTACGAGAGACTGCTCGATGAAGACCTGCCCGATGTTATCCTTATAACGTAAACTAATATATATAGATGTTCCCATGGTAAATATGCGGTAATTCTGTACCACCTTATACAAGCTAGCGTATAGACACCGAAGCTATAATATATCTATGTATATGCAAAGTACTCGCGGCCAGAACAGGGTGAACAAGATCTTTGAATTATTCATGGGGTGTTACTATCTTTCTGACCGAGCCGTTCTTCCCGCCAGGAAGCTCAACGTGACACCTCGGGGCACAAACCTGGAGAGAGCGGATGTTCCGGGAGGCGTCGATTCGCCTTCTCAGTTTAAACCACACCGCTGTGTGTACCGCCTGGATACGTAGTCATCCGAGCAACGTTAGCTTAGATATCGTTAACCCTTCGCGCCGAGGTATATAGCGGAATAATATCCACAAATTCAAAGGCGAGACACAATCGTCCCTACCTATACAATGTACCGAAAGCTCGTATGCATCGCGCAACAGTGGCACATTTAAATTACCATAGCAAGTGACGCATGCGAGGCGATTTTCCGTTGAACCGGATATGCAACGTCAATGCTAAACAGGGCGGAATCGATGCATCCGCGATTATATTTCCAAGGTATACATGTATACGTGCACAGACGTCGGCGGTAGCAGCGGCAGCAGCGGCAGCAGCAGCAGCAGCAGCAGCTGCTGCTGTTAATGCTGATGCGCGGTAACCGAGTGACAAAGTGCGCCGGTATCGTCGACACTTCGAGTACCGCGCTATATCGCTGCCGCTATATACCACCGATGTCCTCGTACACTGTTAGAGAGATTTGCATAAGTTTTGATTTATAGATCACACTCGAGCGAGCGGCTTGTCCACATCTCGTGCACCTCGCGAAGGGTTTCAAGTATTTTCTTCTTTTTTTTTCCAAGTGTTTATCACGAATACACCTTATCGAGATCAAGTGGTGTACGTTGTAATTGTCTTCCGGATGTCCCGCGGACAATCGATTCGAATAAATCGCCGAGAAAGAACGAACGAAAGAATCGGTAACCCTTAAAAATATATTACCGAAAATTTCCCGATGGCACGTGACAGACGGAGGCGAGTGTAATAGATCGACATTACGAACGTGCGATCGCCAATTAATTTCGTTTCTCATATCTGTAAACTATTTTTTCTCGCGATTACGTCTTATCACGCGGTGCCTTGAGACGGTCGATTGAAAAAAAAAAAAAAAAAAAAAAACGCGAATATAGATGAAGAAAATAAGAAGCATTCGGTAGAGTAGACGCGTTAACGTTATCATACTCGAACGCGTGTGCGCAAATGTTTACACGTGAAAAGTGAAGAATTGGTCGACGTGGAGAATATAAATCGCACGCGCTCCTCCCCTCGGACGCACGCTTCTTTCCATATTGCTCGTATAATACAATACGCCGTGGATCTCCGTGTACATCAAACATCACCTCGCTTCACCTTTGCGCCACTCGCGTAATGAATAGAAACACCTGATACCGCAGGGAACAACGAACATGTACCGATCAACCGATAAAACCGGGCAGCCGTTTAACCCGCGAGGCAATTAAAACGATACGATCAGCTCTGGCTTCATAAAATATACAGTTGAAGCGACGCGTGTATATATAGATATATATGTAGTATTATATGATGAGCCCTACTCCTCCCGTTATAAAAAGTACACACGTAGGTATGTATCAGCGTTGGACCTACGCGAGTAGGTGTGTCCCACGCGATATCACCATGAAAAGAAAAGAGAGGAAAAAAAAAGCAAAAAGTCATTCTACCGTAATGACGACACAACGGAACGAGGAAATGTCTCGGTGTGTGTAAACCTCCCCCCCCCTCCCCCCCGTATACGAGAATCGATCGAAAGCAGCGCGTTCGTAACTCGGTACCTTGTAAAAATCGCTCATCCAACCGTCCCGTCGTTTGCAGAGGGTGTATTCGTACACACCCATATACCTATACACCTCATCTCTATGGATATATACCGTACACATCATGCACATATATCCTTATTACGCCCCTTCTTCTCTCTCACATTTCTACCACAAAGAACACCCTCTGAGTTCGATATCGCCGCGACATACCCGACTCATCGCACACATATTTTCTTCTTCAACTTTGTTTTTGTTTTTTTGTTTTGTTTTGTTTTTTCTTCTTGGTTTCTCTCGTCCATTTTCATCCCCCGCGCGCCCGACGTGGACGAAAAAGTTTTCACGTGAAAATCGCGGAGAGGGGTGGTTGTTTCATTCTATCTTATCTCTCGCCGCCCCCGTGCCTCCCTGTACAGGAGGGTAGGTACGATACAGCCGCGAACGCTAAGTTGCGGGGTGCATATTCGAGCGATTGTTGTGTCGAGCCGCGCATAGAGCGCTCGCGTGCGTCTACACCACGGGTATGTGTGATAAATTCGAGAAATGTGGTGTACGTATACTTTATAGGTTCGACACGCGGAACACTGCAGATAGAAAACCGGAGAAGATCAAGGGCGTAAAGTAGGGTGCGCATTGTTGAACGTATCGTATAAGTGTAACGGGACGACGCACATGTATGTATGTATGTACACGTATCTGATCAGGAAAGAAAGCAAAGCGTGAAACTGAAAAAGGAGAAGTATATATAAGAGCATGAGAAAACAGAGAGCAAAAGTAAGGGAAAAGAGAGGTAGACGCGAGGCAGCAAACGTGACACACGCGAGGGGGTGCGGGATCGTGGAAGTTGTTCAGTGGAGCAGAAACTGAAAGGGGGTGAGAGAGAGAGAGAGAGAGAGAGAGAGAGAGAGAGAGAGAGAGAGGGAGAGAGTCGGCGATTTTTAGCCCAGATAGATGACCACGTGACACGCGCACCGAGGACGGACGACGTCCGACGAGGGGGATGAGGAAAGATAGGAGTCGCAGAAGCGGGAGGTGGAGTCGAAGGTTGGGGGATGAGTGGACCGGATAAGTATGCAAATAGGTATATATACATATATATATACGAGGCGTCGCTCGTCGCCCCCACTAATCTCTGCGAGGTCGCCCCCTGTTTCGCGGTTCCCTACCGCATTTATAATATACACACGCGCCAGATTGCATCGCAAGCGGTCACGGTGTTTGTGCCGTACGCTCTGTACCGAGTACATATACGGGGTAAATAATAGGATCGAAATCGAGATTGTACGCTGCATAAAATAAACGGGGTGCGAGCCGAAAAACAAATTTACATCCCACGCGTCGCAAGATTTTCCACGAGGTATTTCGTACACCGTACGTGTAACGTGGAAAGTAGTCTCGAGTTTAGAGTATTTTGGAAAATGGAGAGAGACTATGGCAAAAATCGCAATGGCGATTGTAATGAGAATATAGAAGTTCTTACGGAGGTGGAGAGAGCGTGGATGAAAAATGTGAAAACATATTTATCGTACACGTACGGCGATAGGTATGATCGCGAGCATTGCATTCGGTATCGTTTGTGCAGCACTCGGTCATAAAAGGCAAACAAACGTGATCGCGTACGAGGGTAGGGCTTAACCGTATAATCTCTGTTGACTGTAGTTTCTGGGTGACAGCTGTCTTGACACTAGAATTTCACCTGAGCAAAGCGTGCGAGGCACGCACTCGCGTGAGTTCGGTGAGAGAGATTAGACGAGTATTTTGTATTATATTATATACATATACATATTAGACTCGCGGAGGGTGCGCGGGCGGTCTGTTGATGTGGCGCGATGTATGTACGTACGTGTCCGTGACGGCTGTTAATAAAATAGAAACTCACGGAGGGGGTTTCGTTAAATTCACCGTCGACGAAAACCGTAGAATACGTCGAAGATTTTTTTCACGTTTCAATATCGAAAGAATCACGCGCCGCCGACGACGCGAGAATCACGCGCCAACGAAAAATAAACTAAGATTAAACAAATACGCTGAATTTCGTGAACAACGTTTTCTATTTGACGCACGTTCGCAACCGACCATTTTTTTCAACTATACCGTACGTACGTACGTACACACCGCCCGATACGTATCATAAATATGCCTCGCGTGGATGAGCGCGAGCAAGCGAGCAAGCAAGCGAGGGTAGTGCGTGACGTTCGCGATTACATTTATAGACGCGAGTTTATAAATTGGGATATCAGAAATGAGAGTACGATTAAACGCGGGGAAGAGAGGGTGGAAATAGTGGACCGGCGGGTGGTTATTTCGTGATCCATGCAGCTAATGCCGTATCGGGGAATGGCTGCCGCAACTACGGCCGGCAGCGAGCGCTATGAAACAGGGATTGGGAGTAGGGGGGGGAGGGGGTAGAAAGGAGAGGACTTTAGTGGCACAAAGGAGCTCAAATATCGGCCAACTGTCGTGCATCGTTGCCCTCGGCTTCGCATCCCCTACCGTAGAGACCGACAACAAAAGCGGAGGCGAGCGAATGACAAAAGCTATGATAATAGGACGATGCCGCTGCGGGGCTGATGCGGGCTCAGCGTGAGCGAGCTTCGAGAAAAAGAGAGCGAGAGAGAAAGAGAGAGAGAGATCTATAGGGGGAGGGGGAGGGAGAGAAGGAAGGAAGGAAGATGAAAAGGGCTGCGCCGGGGTAGGTAGAAAGGGAGCGAAATACATACCCGACGTAGACGACCTAATCTGTTACAGTCATCACACCCCGTTTTTGCCCCTTTATCTGCCACCCCTTTAGCTTCCCTCGGTTTTACCCCCCTCGTAACCACGTCGCTGCTGCTAACCGCTAGCGTCAACCCGAACAACCGACCGACCTACCGACCCTCATAGCGGAATCAGGATGTTCCGGGAGTCTCGGGTACAACATCCCCCCCCCCCTGCAGGTGAAGAACGACACACCCGAGCCACAGAACCGAAGTAGTTGAGAGGTAAGCGAAAGGGTGGTGGGTAAGTGGAAGGGAAAAACCGGGGTTGAACACCGCAAGCGTCCCTAAACTTTGGACAGTTATCCCGTGCGCGAGGAAACCCTGCGGGTACGGAGGATAAAGTTCGAGGCTTTGGGGTTACCTCTCACTTCCAACTCTCCTCCGTTCCTCCGTCTTTGTTTTCCTCCTCTTTACTCTACTTTCGACGAGCACCTTTCGGGGCTATCGGACCCTACGGCAGACGGCTGCGTCTCGTATCCCCGTCTACTCCGGCTCACGGATTCCCGGAATCCCACGGTCAATTTTCCACAGACTCCGAACATCCTCTCCGCAACCGTATCCGCGTCGCCCGCAATTTCGAGTGGATTCCCAGAGAGTGTCTCGAGGCGCGAACGACTCTTCTCGGCGGAAAATCTTCCTCGTTTTTACGGCGTAGCGACCTCGGTGTAAACCACCCCGACCAACGCGCTCGAATTCCTAGCCGATCCTGCGGAATCTTGGAGCAAAGAAGAAGCAATTGTTATCGTCTCCGTGAACGTCTTTATACGTGGAATATACATCCCACTTCTCTTCTTAGCCATGCGGAGCTCGGAGACGCGACGCCGTTGTAAGAAAGCGAGGTGCGGAGGAAACATTTTAAGGACTTCTTTATCTCGGGACAGGTCGCGTCGTTAATGTACGCCACGGTCCCAAATCCGGCTCGTGTCTCGTCTCCTTTCTTTCTTTCTTTCTTTCTTTCTTTTTCTTTTTCTTTTTTTTTTGTTCGTCGAATCTTTTTTTCACCGTACCGACAATCCTTTCGACTGCATCATCTTCCGCCGTGTATTCTCACCACCGAAATTTTGACAAATTTCGCGCGTAGAAACATCTACCAGCCCCATGGCACCTCGGGGTACGTTATGCGACGCTGTGAGAATAAATCATGGCGAACGGGGTTGATACGACGACGAATAGCATATTTGACGTTCGAAAATTGCTCGTGTAATCGAGTGACGCGAATTCAGACCAATTTGAACCTGATGGATAGACATAGTCTAAAGTCCGACGGATAAGAGCGCTGCAGATGCAGGTATAATTACGGTATAACGCACTCGAGATAACGACCCACGATTCATCATCGTGTTCGATGATCCAAAAATGTTCTTCCGTAGAGATCGCCGTCCGACCTGGTCGGTTTAATTGAACCGAAAATAATCGAAGGTTCGTATCCAACGGCGGCACGTTGGGGGAAGGGGGGTAAAGGTATATATCTCCTCAATTATACAGTCGTAAGGAAGAGAATGCGGTGATAAAAAAAAAAAGAAAAAAAAGTCATCGCGTCATGATCGATAAGCAGCCAATCGACCGTTCGATGTTGAGGTAGAGATACGTATGACCGGTTTCCTTCGGGCGAACGAGAGAGTGGAAGACGATCGTCGAGTTTCAGACTACTCGTTGTATAATACACGACGAATACTCGTGAGACCACGGAGAAGTCGAAAAGAGGCATAAAGGCTGCTCCGGGTGCATAGCGGGAACTATACAACACCGCACACTTTATAGAGTCGTACAAGATTATAGGAGAAAGAAACTACTACGACGTGGACGACGACGACGACGACGACTCATAGGGGGGAGGGAGGGGTGGGGAGGAGAACAAGCCGCCGGAGCGCGAGCAGATGAGATCAAGCCTGCAGTACGGTAGCCCATGTATATCATTAACCTCAGCCTCGTCCTCATCCTCCACCCGCATCCCCCTCCCCCTCCTCCTCCTCCGGAGCACTCTCATCGCGCGACACACTCAAGACCATACACACGTGTAATATCTTTTGGATTACACACGTCTTCGCCGGTGTGTGCGTGCCGCTCGTATCCGCTCGGTGTGTTTCCAAGTTCTCTCTCTCTGCCTCGGCGGCTGGGAGAGCAGAGACGGTATAATGCATGTAGCTTGTAGACGACGACGGTAAAAGGGGTACCGACGATGAGGATGGGGAGGATGAGGAGGAGGATGAGGAGGAGGAGGAGGAGGAGAAGACACGTAGTCTCGTCTCGGTCGCACAAACCCGTTCGTAGATGGCCCCGAGGATCCGAGAAGCCCTCGCGCGTTGCCGCTGCCGTTTCTGCTTCCCCGACCCGGTTGTTCCCGGTTGCGCCCGACACCCATCTTCGTCGCGCGCAAACGAGTAATTAACTATCTCCGTGTGAGAGACACGTGTACGTTCCCTCGTGCTGTTTGCACACAGGCTCTTAGGTTAATTTACCTTGACGCCGCTGGAGACCCGAGTCTCCCCCCCCCCTCCCGCTTCTTCTTCTTCTTCTTCTTTTACTTATTCTTTTACTTTTTCTTCTTTTTCCTTTTCATTCTCCACTCTTCTTTTTCTTCACGTAGCGCGTTGTCCCGAAGACTGCTGCGGTGCATAATATATCCCGGGTTGCAGGATCGAAAAGTTATTGCTAGAGTCGTCTCGCTCCTTCCACCGCCAGACCCGCAACTCCGTGTATAAGCTCTTTACTTCTCTTCGTTTTTCGTTTCTTTCATTTTCCACCCTTTTTCCGCACCAGCGGCTCGCCGGTTGCGGTATTATCACTTCTTCTATTATACGTATACGTGTACAATCCTTTCTTATTTTCATCGTGTACGTAATACGGTGGTTTTTTTTTTGTTGCGCTTATACCGTATCCCTTCTTTCATCACCCGAATATTCTGCGGACGACGCAGTTTTTTTTTTTTTTTTTTTTCACCTTTTCAACCAAGGTATGTGTATGTATAACCTGTAACGCGTGACCCTTGCAGAACCCGTCAAATTTTCACCACTTTGTGGGCAGCTATATCCATTCCAGCACCGTGACTCGCCTCTTTCTCAACTTGAAAACTTCATTTCCAGTACCCACTATACTCTTGATCGTTTTTGCCAAATTTTACTCCATTACTCGATTCCGAAGTAAAAAATTCTACTTTTTTTTCCTCATTCAATGAACCAAAAGTGTGAACGCCCGTTAATCATTTCCAGTCAAAAGTTTCCTGATCCAGATTCACATATAGATTTACCTCTGTAAAACAAATGTCTGGGAAATTCTTGCAGGCGAGATCCATCAGCCGACTTCGTGAAATTCCGAAACTATAACGATCGTATTAGTGGGTCGTTAAATCGTGTTAATTAATGGGGGTGGGAAGGGGAGGTGGGGGGGGGGGGCGGGGGGGTGTTGTTGCACGGGTACGCGTACACGTGTATATGATACGTATACGCGCACGACGTAGAACACCGCGCGGTCGGACGGAGTACACAAGTTGGATGGAAGAGGATGATCATCGATGTAACTTTCAAGATATTATAGCATTATTTGCAAGAACGAACGAACTTCGAGGAACTTATACCCGAGCAATTTGAGCAACTCTGATATTATAATAGCCGAACTGCGAGCGGCAACTGGTCGCCCGCCCACCGTACCGAGCGAGCGAGCGAGCGAGCGAGCCAGTCAGCCAGCCAACGGCAAATTTATCTTTGGCGTTCATCTGCCCATTACCTGTGAATTATTCCGGAACGTTTATATTGCAATTTCCATTTCTATTGGCCGACCCGTACGGGACGACGACTACGACGAGTGCGGTGCAGCGGTAGTATATATATATATATACGCGCAACGGTCGTTGTAAAATGATTGCCCGGCTACGGTAGATTACGGGCAAAACGCTACTCTTTTATATACATACCTTACACAATTATATCCGCGTACAAATGTACGACGCGTACTACAATTGGCGGGTACGGTACGGTCGGTCAGGTATATAGACGGTTGGATATGTATACTCCTGACCCATATCAGTTGAACAACATTCTCGAGACCGAAAGGCATCGCCTCACCTCCATTCGAACGCGAAATATATCCGAGACTCTGTAATCTGGTAATCATCGTGATTTTTGAAAGCGAACGGATCTAAAATAAGGGAATAAAGCTTAGCGGACATGTTTAACGAAGGCGGTTATTGCAGACACGACGACGACGACGACGACGACGACGACGACGCGAGTAGTTATTTTTAATGGTCGGATGTAGCGGAACGAGGTTGTAGAATGAAAATATAAACGATCGTATATATATATAAGTGATTAAATAATAACGCGACGCTAGAGAGCGGAGAGTTGCCTCGACGGCGAGCAAACAAACGTTTCGATTACTTTAATAGAATGAGAAGCGAGGCAGCAACGGTAGCCTTCCTCCGCTCGTCCGTCTGCCGGCTGTCTTTCGTTCCATGTGTCGGTCGGTCGGTTCGGTAGTGCCCCTCCCACGTGCGCGGACCGCGATGCAGGGATAACGCGGGAACAAGAAGAAGAAGAAGAAGAAGAAAGGAAGACGAACGAGCGAAGAGGAGATGAGAGGAGAGGAGAGGAGGTGGACGGTAGGTGGCTAGTCAGCCAGCCCAGCTATCCGGCGAAGAATGAATCACCGAGCTGATTCTAAGCGACTCTCGGTCTCTCGTATCCAGCGACGAGGCAAAGTGCCAACCCTAATGCCAATTAGTGCCATTCTACGGGACCAGGCCTCTTATTTAACGAGGAGGAGAGAAACCACTGTGAACCACCAGCGGGGACCAGCCATCCAATACCCCCAGAGAGAGGAGAAACGCGAAAGTCCGTTCGACGCCTCTCCTCCTCCCTCAGTTTTTTTCTTTTTTTTCTTTCTCTATTTTTTACCTTCGGATAACTCTCAGAGTACTCTCGACTCGCGCCGCGATGTACATGGCTCCACGTAATTCTTCGTAGAGCGTCGCTAGATTTTTCGTCCCATCCGATCGACGATCCTCTAAAATTCTCTCTTTGTACGGATCTCGCGATTACGTCGACGTTCGAAATAACACGCGACCCGCGTATTACATTCACCCTCCGAACGATACGGTATGTATAGTTGTATATATATATATAGAGGCGCGGGGTCGCGTCGTATTAAAAGAAGTCAAACAGACGTTTAAACTTTTAAACGGGAAATATAACAACTGGTCTATTCTTCCAAGTTAAACGCCTCCGATAACGAATACAACCAACAAGAAGAGCGCGGGACGAACTGCCCACGCAAACTCCAGCGAAACGAAACGAACGAACGAACGAACGAACGAATGAACCGCAACGAACACACGATTCCACGCCGCGTGTGTGTGTGTGTGTTTGTATATATGTATACGTGTGTAAGCGATAATATAATATAATAGCCAACGTTGTTTCACAGGAGTGTGTCGATACGTGCGCAACCCGTAATACGTTCGTGGTTTTATTTTACGAGCTGAAAGCGGCCGAGATAAAGATGCGGAGAGGGACAGAGAGGAACGTATTACGAGATATTCCCCGGCTCTCGGCGTTTGTTCCCTGGCTAGAAAAAGAAGAGTTAGAATTAGGGAGCGAAGGAGAAATAAAAGAGTGGTAGGTATAAGTAGGGGCAGAGCATGAAAAAGGAAAACAAGCCGGAGCCCCCTCGGGGGAAATAGGGGCGAAATGAAGAGCGAGAGAGCGAGAGCGAGAGCGAGAGAGAGAGAGAGAGAGGAGAGAATCCCGTTTTGGAAAAGGACCAATTTGCAACACCCTGTTGTAATAAGGGTCACACAGCAGAAACGCCATAGGGATCGACGATCGGGTCCTCTTCTGCTATGGCTATCATGCCCGCTAAACCCCAGGGATTATATTCCGCCGCTGTCGCAAAGGGGGGAACCCCGCTCTACGAGAGGGGAAGGGGGGAATCGTACCGGGGAAGTCTAGGCGAGCGAAAGCGCACCCCTATATTTTAGTATACACCTCGTCAGTTTGTCCGCCCGTCTGAGCACCCCGATGGCCCTCCTCCTCTCCCCTAGCATTCAAAGCCACGACGAACGTTCAGGTCAGAGGATTATTGTATTCTAGTTCCCGTTCGAAGGGAAACTGCCTAACATCCACCCCATGCAGCGCGCTTAATGTTGTTACCAACATAATAGAATTATAATTCAGGGCTGACTTCTGCCCTCCCCAGCTCCTATACATATATACGAACGCGCACACCCTGTACCCTATACACCTCGTAGGTGCGTAACCCTCCTGAATTTATATCCGTGTGTATGGAAACGCGTGTGCGTGAGGGACGCGCGTACGCGTATGCGCAGGGGTAGTTCGTAAACGGTGCGTATAGTTCGATTCATAGTATCGCTGTGATATACAATAAGCGGCGTTTTCGCGCAGTGAGCATTGTAAAAATCGACTTATAATGTATCGCCTATCTACTTTCATCCCGAACATATCCACTTTCGGTAATGCGATACTTTTCGATTTCACCCTCTTCCACTAAGACGAATTCAATGAAAGAAGAATGAAAGAAAAAAAATTTAACTATTCTTACATCGAAGCTCCATTCTTTATCTAGGGGGATGATTAATCGATTTGCTTAGTAGTGAATTTCGGTGCAACGATGAAAAAAAACAAGATCAGAAAAAAGAGTGCGGGTTATCGATCGACGGTAAAAGAATATCCTCAAAATTTCTGAAATCGATCGTCGTGACGGATACAAGAGTCATCGAGAGATTAGGTATTTTTCGTCGTACAGGTGGGAATCTACGTGTCCGTAAAGCTACGGCGGGTACGGCTATTATCGAATCTTGGCTGCCGCTGAGCCAATTAGTCAAACACCCCTAATCACTGTAGACGATTAGGCGGTTGGCTATAGATAGGAGGCGGAAGCGGCGGTGTATCGGGGATGGAGAGAGCGAAATCTAAAATTATCTCTCGACTTACTCGTCCCCCGGTTTTCCCCCGACTCTCGACGATCCCCTTAATACCGAAGTTCGTTGATCGATCGTTGATCATCGCGCGATCTTTCGATCCCCGAGGGGGGCGCTACGCGAACCAGCGAGATCAATTTACCGAAGTTTGAAACGCCCGTTACCGCTACTCCCGCTTGGCGAAATTATTCCCCATCGATCGCGATACACACCGAGAACCTCGCGGATATTGGTATTAATATCGGTGTGCACACCTTCCGTACGTACGTATATAGGTAAATACTACGCGCACCCCCGTAAATACTAAATGTACACAATTATCATGATCGTAATATCACGGGCGTACGTGGGTATTATAGAATGCCCAATTACCGTCGTATTGCGCGCACGATAAATACAGTATATTCGGCAGCGGCTCGCAAAGTTCTCACCATCCGCGTCGTCGCGCGAAAATTCGTCCGTCAACGAGAATTTCGTCTGCCGGGATCGCGCCTGGATGAACTTATATATAGTTTCAGAGGCAGATACGATTATAAGTGTACGCGTACGCGTGTAGATGTATTTTCGGTACACCGCCGCGACCATACGTTCGTCGGGGGTATTTAGCGTCGCGTATAATGTATAGAGTTTTCGGACGCACTTTCTACACGGTTTTGAGCCGATCGTAAGTTTTTTGTGATAATTTTTTTTGAACCGGTGCGAAGTCGTTCGCGGATCGAGAACTCGCGAAGCGGGCATCGGGCTCGTTACTCTTGAATAATTTCGCCGAAGACTTTGGAGAGAATTAGAAGGCGAGTCGAGTTGAGTCGTGGCAGCTGCAGCTACTTAAAAACGCAACTACCAACCGCTCGAGAAAAACAAGAATACCGAGCGAACGGGCCGCCCGCTCGGTATCGGGTTAATTTTCAATCGCGTTTTATATCGGCAATTGTTACAACGTGGGCGCATTCGTGAATTAAACGTAAAATCGTCTTCGATTCCCGAAGATTCGTTAGTCGAGGGCGTTGGAGCGCTACGAGCGGTCGTTTACCATCGGAGTCGCTGATGGTTTTCGAAAATTCGACGTTCGATGTTTTTTCAGCTGTAAAAATTTACCGTCCCGACAATCACCGTCATCTCGTCTAAGATTTATAAATAAATAAATAAATATACATCCGCGCGAACGTGGTGTATCATCATCATCCTCTTTCGCGGATATATGGTTGCGCAACATTTTGCGTAGACGCGGAACGAGAAGGGGGCGGTGGCGGCGAAAAAAAAATAAACACGGGAATTCAGAAAATTCACCTACGCAGACGCGGGTCTACGAGTATTATATATTTATTCCCAGCGGACACGAACACGATGATAACGTCGTCTGCATCCATCGAAACCGTAGGGCGCATAATACACGCTTCGTCGTTGACTGTCGATAGCAATAAACCAAGAACGGATAGAAGTAGAAGCGTAACACGGGTGCGTGGCACGGGAAGAGAGCGAGCGAATAGTCCGACGTACGGAAGACTAGAACGCGGAAGGAGAAGGACTACGAACGCACGTGCACGCGTTTCTCCCACCCCCCTAGGTAACCTCCAACCCCCGAAAGCTCGCCCCATTCACCGTCAAATCCACTCCCCCCCCCCCGCCTTTCATTTCTCCCCCTTTTAGTCCTCCTCCCCAAAAGTTACACCCCCTTCTGTCGTCGTAACCAGTTCTCTCGCTACTCATTGTCAGCTTCTCTACTCTACCACGTGGTGGTACGCAGCGACGTAGTGAATCGCGCGCCACGTAACGCTCGACCGAAACCTCATCGTCGGGGACATGATCCAAACGGATCTCTCACCTAAAGGAGAGAAAAAACGAAGGGGAAAGAAAAAAAAATAACCGTTATCGTCGCCGGAGAGGCTGTTATAAAAGAGGGCGTTATCTAAGCGCTGATTATTCCCCAAATTGGCAATCCCTCCGTCGTAACTTTTCTCGTCGGATGAACGGGGGATCTCCGTGACCGCGTTGGAGGGGGTAGTTTCACCCTTTACGACGTTCCGAGTTCGGAACGCAATGAGATGTGAGACAGATGCGGTGTCGTTAGATTTGGGAGAATGGCATACCGTGATGGGAACGCGTTTTCCTGGATACCATTGCGATAGCTGTACGAGTAGCACGTGTGATGGAAGTACAACGCGTGCGTCGACGTATCCGCGTATTTTGATTGGGGGGGGGGGGGGAGGGGAGGTAAAAGACCTGTGCAAAAGTTTGAAACACGTATACATATGTATATGATTTCGTGATCGAAACTCACCGGATGTCTGGCGGCTGCAGCTGCAGCAACCGCAGCAGCGTTCATTCCTGCACTCGGATACATCTTCCAGATTTTTAAAAATCGTAAAAAACACTCCCGTCTCTTCGCCCCGCCCGAGGGAATCGCAAATTGACAAATTCACAGAGCCTAGGTCACCACATTTTATGATTATAAATCACTGGAGAATCCAAACGGCGAAGAACAGATTTTTACAATATCAGTTTTAAGAGCCATTCACACGACTTCTCGATATATCAATTTCTTCTGGATTCCGATTATTCCTTGGTTTCGAATATGTATGAAAAAAAATAAAACAACCTCCCTTTCCTCCGCTCTAACGATCCGCGATCACCGTTGGCTCCATTTATTTACTGGTCGTGTTTTTTATTATTGTTCACTAGATGCATCTGCACGAAATGCACACACGCGCGCACGTTTCGTTGTGTCGGCGTCAATTTGAAAATTGCGCGCGGCTACGCCGCTGTCCGTTAACGAGCCGCCAATGGCGATACAAATAGAAACGACGAGGAGCACAAAAACTTCACGTTTTTCCTTTCGACCGCGTCTGCGCGGCCCTTAAAAAAAAAAAAAAAAACGTAAAAATAAGCGAACGAAAAATCGAGGAAAATGCGTTTGCAACGAGTAAACCAAACAACGGGAAAGGGGTCACTTTGCACAGTAGCGTGGTGTGTTTTCCGAACTGTAGGATAATACACCGGTCACCACACACACACCTCCACGAAATTCGAATGTACGCGAGAATCGGAGTATCGTAAACGGGGTTCGTCGAACTCACTCTCGAGAGGTTGGGCACTTGGCGGGTCGACTAAAAATGGTTATCCACTTTGCAAAAATCACAGCGCAATCGAAACGAAGGAAAAATAAAACGTTGAAGAAAAAAAAACCACCTCCGAACAAAACGATAAACAATACGAGCGTCGAGCGGCGACGATAATAAGCGGGAACGGGGTTTGACCGCCTGTGCGATTGTCGTCGTTAATCGCTCGTCGCGTGTAAATTTTTTTAATCCAAAAATCGACGAGCGGTCGTCGGCCACTGATATTCGCAAAAAATAATCACATCGATATGCCCCGTATTTTTAATTGGCGTAAAAACATGATAAAACCGCGCTGGGAACGTGGAGCCGACGCGAATCAACCTTCCGCTACGACGACCTCGGAGCAACTGACGGTCGCTCGGGTGGGGGAAATATAAATTTCCCCCACCCGACCGAACCGCGGGGCGCTCGCTCTCCGCGCGCCCCCCTGCGTGGGCAACTAACAGCACGACGTAGCGCCCCGCGGCACACACTTCGCCGCTGTTGCTTCTTCACGAGCGTGGTTTTCCCTCGCTCCTAGTTCCCGGTTGCGGCAGTTCTCGGTTCCCCTCCAGCGCTCGCTCGGAAGCGGTACTCCTATTAACCGCCCGATACCTTCTTTAGTCGCGGTATTAAATTAAAACTAGAAAACTCGCTCGCTGTACGCCGGCCAAGGTACGACGACGACGACGACACACGCGAAGTACCATCGCCGCTGCCGTTGGGAGCGACTGGAACTCGATGAGCGCGATAAAAGGCGCGCTTCGTCGAGATCCACCGCATGCGGGATAAACGTGTAGATGTATCTCGGAGTATATGGTATTTATTTCTTTTGATAGCGATTCGTCGAGATGCTACGATCGTAGCGAATCTCGCTGCTTCGGTTGAACGTAATCGCTCGTGCCGCGGCGCTGACGCGATCGATTCCGACGCTTCCGACGCATCTTTCGCCTTCTAGTTTTGAGCTTTTCGCGATCCTCGTTTTTTACTCCGATCGAGGCTATCCAGACGCAACATCGCGTATCCCCCCCCCCCTTTCATTTTCTTCGGGCTCCCGCGTTCTTATCTTTCGTCGATTCCGCGCTTTTCCATGGTAGGGTATAAGTTCCACGCGCGAAACCCCGTTAATAGCTGAAATTATTAATTGTACGAGGAAGTTTTGAGAGAGAGAGAGAGAGAGAGCGCGACGCGTGTCTGAATACGCGATACATAATTATAACGTATGTATTACATATGGGACGGGCGTATAGCGTGGGCGACACTCCGTTAGCGTTAGTCATAACGGCGTTACGGGGGGAGGGAGGGGTGGCGTCGAGCCTCGCGGGATACGCCGGAGTTTTGAATTCGGGTTAATCAACCAAAATCGGCGCTACCGTCATACGCACATATTAGCCAAGCCGCACACAAACAAATCGAAGTTTTTCGCAAAATGGCCGTCACCAACCTCTGACACGGACGCCCGCATAAACTCTACCCCTCTCGCTCTCGCCTCTTTCTCTCGCTCCTCGTACTCGTGATTTCCCTCACTTCCCCCCTCCCCCCTCCCCCACCCCCCGCCTTCGCAAATATGGCGCCTCCACCCGTTTTACCAACCCCCGGCTTTCCCTCGATGCCGCTGCTCCCGTTCCTCCCGCCGCCACTGCCGCCGCCGCCGCCGCCGCCGCCGCTTCTGCCGCTTTTGCCTTCGCCGCTATATACCTGTAACCCCGCGTGTAGATACGATATGCGCGCGCGTACTCACCTCCGTATACGTATACACGTTTTACCTTTTACCTACGTGTTGGTTGTTAGGAGGTTTGAAGGTGGGTATACGGGGTGGGTAGCTACGCGAGTATCACGCTACACAGAGAGACCCAAGCAGTTTCCTACTTGATTGCCGCTATCGTCTGTTCGCTCGTAAAGGAACTCCACGCGGACTCTGTGCTGCTTCGACGAATGGAAGCCGGGCTTTTTGTCTCTTGACGAATCGGAGGCTACCAGGCCCAGGCACCATTCGTCGTGAATAGCTTTCACTGGTTGATAGTCGAATGAAAACTCGAAACCGACCAATGGCGGTCGGTATTTTTCAACCGCCGCTGACAGCCAGACGTTGAGTCCGCGCGGAGTCGACTCTCGCTGTACGGTCGAGGGAATGAAGGTGCCATGCGAAGCCGCAGCGAAACATGAAAAATAGGGGGCTACACGGGGAAAAACAAGGCCGGGGGCTTCGCCCGGTGAGGCAGGGAGGCAGCGCCGAGGCTACGCGAAGAGTGAGTGGGCCGGGGATGGATTCCCCGATTCTACGGCACGAGAGATGGGGTTGAAAAAGCAACATAACGAAACGTCGATCGCATTATCTAGGTTAGGTAGGTAGGTAGGTAGGTAGGTGGGTGGGTGGGTAGGTAGGTAGGTAGGTATGTTGGAAGATATAAGGTGGGTGAGAAGGAAGGAAGGTAGACAGGTAGGTATATCCCGTCTCTCCTCGACCCTTAATCTCAGACGGATTTCAAACTCTATTGTCACGATTCACGGAAGTACAGACGCCGCGTTCTCCCTTCTTGTTATACCTACGCCAAGTTACTTCGGTTGGAAAGATCTTCAAAATTTAAACTCCTCCCCCTCCCCCTCCGCCTCCGCCTCCGTCGCCGCCGCCGCACGTAGTGATTAGGATTGAGTTAGCTTCCCTTATGTAATGAGACGTCGTTACAACGGAACTTTTCAAACCTTTTTCCAGTCGACGACGCGGACTATGTACACGCGGTCCGGCGGTCGCCTAGTTAGATAACAAAATGAAAAACCCAAATGATCCGGTGTTACATCCTGTACGAATAGATACCTACGCGCATTTTTAAAGACGAGACACGCGCATCCGTATCCGCGCGTACGTCGATAACCCCGTAGGAAGGTGTTTTGTTTATTGCGAATGCTTTTCGTTGCTCCTTTCTCGCGTTAACATTTCCTTCCTTTTTATTATTTTCATTCCTTTTCCTACCTGCATCGACGCGGCAACGGCACAACGGCGAACGGAACGGCGAGAGGGGCGCGAGTTGCTTTTTCCTCTTGTTTCGCGGTAGGACAAGCAAAGATGCGCCGCGGCCATGTGGGCACAAAGAGAGAGAGAGAGAGAGAGAGAGAGAGAGAGAGAGAGAGAGAGAGAGAGAGAGAGAGAGAGAGAGAGAGAGAAGTGGAGTGTTGGCGAAGCTGTCGGTTGTGGTTATACGGATCCGCTGCAGCCACCGCGCCACGGTGTTCGTTCCACGGTATACAGATATGCGCGTCCTCCGTTATACCGTGTACGCGGCGGCTGTGTTCGCCGACGAGTCACGGGGTCCGTCGCGAGTGCGAGCGAAACCGTGGAATTTCGTCGGAGTCGGAAGAGGAGAGAGAGAGAGAGAGACATATAGAGATATAGACAGAAGGGGAAAAGCTGTGAACGCGAAGCGGAGAGAGAACCGATGCGGTCTCGCGGCTAACCGCACAGCGACTCTCAATCGACGGAGTCGTTCAAAAGCTACGAACGAGTATAACCGACGTTGCAAAAGCCCTACGTGGAACCTCTGTATACACGACGATTCGCGCGCGCAAGACGGGAGGACGTGTGCGAGCGCGGCAGCCAAGGTTTCGCGAAGGTTGCTCTTGTACGCCAGAACCACCGGAACCCCGGTTGCAGGGGTCGGCCGTTAAAACTGATGGACTCCGAAGAAGGCTCGAGACTGCAGCTGGTGTGATTCGCCGTTTCGCAGAGGACCCTCCGCTGCCGCCGTCGCTGCCGCTCTCCTCTACTCTATCTCTGTACAACCTCGCGCTCGCACGGATTCGGAGACGAGTTGTACCGCGGATCTCATCTTTCGACGCTAGGAGGGTGGCGGTACGTGTGCGTATCTCTCAACGTGCGCTCACATCTACACGTCGGCGGTGCGATATACGGGAAGCGATCGATGCGATCGGTTCGAAACGACGCTGCGGAGGTGGAGGAGGAGGAACGTTGCTCGAAACTGGCGCCGAGAACGAAACCCGCAGATCCCCAGCTTTTTACGAATACGCCGAAAGAGAGTCCGTTTTCTGCAATTTGTCAAAACCGCGTGGGTATTTTTATACACCCCTCTCCCCTCTCCCCCCTCCCCCTCCCCCCTCCTTCGATCCGTACAGAGTTTACATGGCTCGTATGTATTACATGAGGTGTACATACTTATCCGAGCGATCGTATATACACGTAAAAACGTTTCGTAGGTGTATTTAAAGGACGCTCGGTTTATCGGGTGGTAAAATTCTGCAGACTGTATTATACTTTCGACTCCCCGTTCGTCGCGTATATACAGCCATTATTATACCGACTCTAGCCTCTGCCGCATCGAGAGGAACTCTGGGAAATTTACGGATAAAAGCCTGGACAGGTGCAGGTGCTCCATTGTTGTCTTAAACTTACCGACGCTACCGGTTCGCCCGCCCGCCCGCCCGCCCGGCCGCGCGCGCGCGCGCTAAAATATTTCCAACTAACAATATAAGTAAGCCTCAGGTATACGTATAGCTGCTTTTCGTTCATTGTATAAATATTATAGGTATGTATAACACGGCCGGGGGGGGGGGGGGGAAGTAGAATTTAAACGCGGCAAGTATTAAATCCGCAGTAAAAATATAACAGCGGCGAGTGCCGTACGAAATCCGGTAGGTATACTCTACATACGTATACATACGATGCGGCGACGCGCGGTACACTCGAAAGAATCAAATGTGACCGGGCGTTCGAAGTATATCTACGTATCTACTGTAATATACGTATATTGCGAATCTCTGACAAATGCACATAACGTGTAACCTTATTATCGCCCGTTTGTGAATCGCGCTTACATCGAGCGTGTTATACGCGTACCGTATAATCGTTGCGCGTATATAAACGACGCAGAGGCATGTGAAGAGATATCGCTCGATCGCCCCCGCGCGTTCCTTCGTTATACCGCACACACACCTATAACGTATACCGTTTGTACACCTACATATATAAAACGTAGCGCGATGGTCACGGTGTCACCGGTCGAGGCGATCGGGCGATTCGAATCAGGCGCAGCGGAATACTACCGCACGGTTGTACGACGCACACCAAAGCGTTAATTGAATTACTCGCCCCCCACCCCCTCCCCTCCGCCTCCCTTCGCCCCCCTTCGCCGCCACCCCTGGAAATTTTTAACGGACGATTTGCCTCGCGTCTCCCTTTGGGCCGAGTCACTCATCCAGTTAGTTACCCTCGCCCTGCTGTTCGACACCGAGGGTGGCCTCCCGGCCGAATGAGGAGAGGAGAACGGGCGACCGAGTCGGGACGGGACGATCGTCTCCCCACCAATTTCTCCTCGATCCCTCCGTATCCCGGAGCGGCGGATCTCCAAAGCTCCGCGTCCGGGATCAGCGGGAAGCGGCAAACTGCCCGCAGATGTCGGTCGTAAACCCCGTCCGCGTTCTGCATTGTGTATCTCTTGCTGAATACACGCCCTTAAATAAATCTATCCACGGGGTAGAAGGAGGAAAATGTAACGAGAAAGAGAGAGAGAGAAGGGTTCCGGGTACCAGCCGTAACCTCCGTCCTGCACCCGTAGCCGCGTCCGCGCGCACTTCGGTCACGATTGGGTATTCGGGTTATTAGGCGTTGCCCCACGTATACTACAAGCTTGTATCCGCGCATACGGGGTGGTGCGTTTTTCGCTCGGAGCACACGCGCGAATATATCGCCGGCTGGTCGGTTTTTCCAAAAAAATCATTCGCGTGCTAAATGTGTTCGGCTTCAAAGGGGGAAATGTAACGGCGTCGCTCATTTTTCGTCGGGTTTCAATTTTTTTGGAAAACCGTCTAGCTGGCGAGACGTTCAGGTGCGTCGAGTTTAATGTCCCACCCCGTATAGATGCTCTTATGTACACCTATTCGGAACCAACAACGTGACGCTGCAGACTGGAAACTAAACAAGTGTGTATATAACTATTTGGGTATTCCTTTTTTTTCTTTTTTTTCTTTTTTTCAAACAAAAACTTTACCTTCAAGCGGGTTCTCCCGGGGCTACGGCTCCGATTACCCGGCAAGACGATATCCGCCGATTCCGCGCATCGAATGGATGCTGGAGGGACGTTTACATTCCGTACGAACGGACGCCCGATGCAACTATCCCTGCAATTTTACGTATAGCGAAGTTCCGGGTATTCGGACTAACCAGTTATCCGCATACAATATATATATATATATATATATATATATCGAGGACGAAAAACCAGTCCAGCTATGCGACACCCGGGCGCGGTACAGTCCTTGAAAACTGAAAAGTATAAGAGAAAGAGAAAACGACGCTGAACTCGCTTCGGAGATAAAATCATATTTTCGAAACGTGCGACGTTTTTCAGGGAGCGATCGTCCAACGGCAAAAAAATGATAACCCTCCGACGGATGCGGCGAGAGACTGAAATAGCCTGCAACATCGAAAAAAGTTCCCATATATTCACGCAGTTAGCCTGGAACAGGGGACATTTTGGTTTTGTTCTTTGATAGTTTATGACGAGAATCATAAAAGCTTACCAGCATTTTCCGCCCCTGATCCGGTGAACCGCCTTTACCGATTACCGGAATTACGAATTCAACGTGGACTGCAGCAGCAATTTGTTGAGGGGTACGTTTCATCTGTTCGCTAGGTTGAATCGCTAAACTGCAGCCAAAGAAAACTTGAAGTGTCTATCCGTCTATCTATACACTCCCCCCCTTCCGAAGGAGGAGCCTCATTCCGCTTCGTTGAATGTAAATCCTCGTGAAAGTTATTAAGTAGCTTCTACTACTCCGAGCCACCCAGCCGGGGTAGTTTTTCATTCCCGTAGGAGCAGGAGCTGGATTGCAGCAGCGGTACGTCCGTATGGTTTCTGGTTGCTTTTGCCGATACACCGTACACCCCGATGCGGAACGAATTTCCGCCGTTATTCGTTTCGCCCTAGCGCTTATTATTGTAAATCTTTCCTCGCAGCCGAAGAGGCTGAAAGCTACATGCATCGCTTGCGCCTATATACCTCGGTCGCATTATGTCATTGAAAACTATACCTATGTACACACGAATATATACATATATACATATATATACATATATATACACGAAGGTACAATGTGTATACATAAGGTGCACAGAAGGTATTCAACCGCGAATGGGAGAGATTTACCTTTTGTATACTCGCCACTTGTACACATTCCATTATTATTGTTATTATTGTTATTACAACTACCACGATTGTTAATATTATCGTTATATATCCTCGGCCGCACACTCATGCCGATATATTATTTAACCATAAGCTCGCAGGTACACCCCGTATAGGTATAATACGGTGCGCGTCTTTCCTTTTATCTTTTCAAAAGTTTATCAACTTCACGTCGACGTTCTCCCTTCCCTCCTCTCGGACGCCGCGCGACCATTTCTTCCGTTGCTTCTGCTTCTCTTGGGTTTCAAAGATGTAAACATCCACGGCGACAAGAAGTGATTACCTCGTGCTGATGTTGCCTCTCGGTTGAGATCCTTTTCCATCCGTCTCTCTCTCTCTCTCTCTCTCTCTCTCTCTCTCTCTACCTTCCTCCCGTTTTCCATCCCCTTCTATCCCTCCGAACGGACGTGCGGCTCTTCCTCTCTCTCTCCCGCTCTCTCTCTCTCTTGTACTTTGGGAATAGCAGCTCGTGCTGGCCATAAGCCAGGCGATTAACGCAAAGCATGCGCAGTGAATAATTGTTCATTTGTACGAGGAATTGAGGTGCCCGCGGTCAACCTGCGTAAGAGAGAGAGGGAGAGAGAGAGAGGGAGAGAGAGAGAGGGGGGGAGTGAAAAAAAGGAAAGAAAAAAAATTGATAGGAAGCGAGAGAAAATGAGAGATCGCGAGAGAAGAGAGCGGGCAGGTGAGTCGGTCCGAGCCCGGAGGACTGAAAAGATGCGTGTGGCTGTGCCGTGTCCGTTTACACGTGCAACACACGCGTACGCATGTACGATGTGCATACACAGGTAGAGTGTGCAGGGACGTGTTTCGTTTCCACACTTACCACCACGGTCGTCTTAACATTCATTTTACGCCAGCGTGTTTTATGGCCTACCATTAATTTTTCCACCTCCCCTCCGCCCCTTGGGTTTCTTTTATTGTTATTATTATTATTTATCATTGTTGTTGTTGTTGTTATTTTTCTCTCTCACTTCGCGTTTGATTATTTTCACATTCATTCTCTCGTTTCGTTCGCTCGCTATGTTTTTTTTGCTCTCACCTAAGTTCGTTTTTCTATCCGCGTCGAATGAGACACCGAAGCTGCTCCCGCAGCCGGGGCACCGGTTCCCCTGCGATCCCACGGTGACTTAATAACACACTTTATTACATTAGACTAATGGGAGCTGGCTAACGTAAGTCACTAATTCGTTTTTTAACGCCTCGGATCCTTATTCCAATTTTTCAGCTTTTGTTTTTCCCCTTTTCCTCACCGCTCCGTTCCGTCTCTTTTTTTTTTCTTTCTCTCTCGCGCTCGCTTTTCACGTGTGTGTCATCTTCTCGGTTACTCACCTTTTTTTTTTTTATTCGAAGGATTTTTTTTTCTTTCTTTTTTTCAAAAATTTTCTCCTCGAGATACTCGTTGTAAAGAGCGCACTCCTTCACGCTGCACGCGTGGGTTACGGAGTGAAGAGGACACGGAGAGGGATACGTTAACCAAATAATTTCGGTGTACATAAATTATCTTGCAATCGGTATGATATTCCGGGGCAACGCATACGTCGTAGTATGTATACGTAGGTATACATATGTATTGTGGCAACCTATTAGTACAATATATATTTTATTTAGTCGATTAGATTGCTGATCGGGTTAAGGTATACCGTATACGATCTATATAACATCGGTTCGCTTTTCGATCGCCGTAGCACGGGGTCGGCCCTCGTTCCGATTCGTGTTTTGATACGAAAGATTGATTATCGACAAGTTTTTCGTCGAAGCTAACCTCGTATCAAATAGTTTTTTTTTTTTTTTGTCATTATTTTTTGTTCGTCTCTTTCGGTTTTTTTCTTTTAATTTTTTTTTCTTTTATAGGACATCGTGTTTCGTAGACTTTTCATATCTGAAAACCAATATACCTATGGTATAGATCGGATTACTGCGACTGATCGTATAAATCAAAGCTAATAGTATACCGTATTATATGCTCTTGTATATATATATACGTATGAGTAAACGATTACACGACGAGATACACACATGTACATATACATATATAAGGTGGAGATATTCGTCGGACGGCAATATTTTATCGTAGTTTTGTCTCTGATTTATTCCATTGACTTCCGGAGCGGGATATAATTGACGATGATTTTTCGTCGGAGTGAAAAAATTCTTAAAGATTTTTTCAAGATATTGGTGTAAAATTTAGCGCGATACAAAGAATCGTGCCCCGCGGTAAAGAAACAGAAAAAAGTAACGACTACGGTAATAAATAAAGAAAAAAAGAAAAAAAGAAAAAAAGAAAAAAAGAAAAAAAAGATAAAAATGAATAAATAAATAAATGTTTGTACCCGAGTGGTTTCAACATTCATCGTCAGCCTCGGCAGACAATGGCGAGTAACAATATCTTAAATAAATCTTTCGCGCGTTTCTTTGCCAGTTTCGCTGTTAAAGGAAGTTTTAAGGTGCGGGTTATGGCACCGGTCTGCCCGCCGGCTGTATACCCGCGGAGTTTTGCGGTGTACGAGCAGAAAAATGTTCGGGTTATACGGCCCGGCGTAACCCGTGGATGGGTTCCCTGTGCAGGTATTTCAGAGTCGTTGAAAGTTCGTTTGCGTCCGTTTTCTGTGTACTAAAAAACTACGGAAAAAAAAAAAAATGTACAAAAAAAAATCTGTATGTGTATATACATATACGTACGTGTACGTTACCTTTTACCGTTGTATATTACATACCCGGTGTACGATAAGTGTGTGTGTGCGCGTGTGTACGCGCGTTCGTACGTCTACGGGATTACACACGCTATACCAACGAGGAACGCGTTGTGTGTAGGTAGGTACAGTTTAGTTTGGTTAAAGTTGCGCTAAGAAAACGCTCGTACATATAACTTTGCACAACGTAATTACACAAAGCTGACTCGCAATAACGAAGCAAAATTGTAAAATTCATCGCGAGCGGGTATACCTACACACGTACACATACGCACAGCGACGCTTATAGTTTTTTACGCTGCCCCGCGGCAGGTGGCCAACGAAATTCGCCGTTCCGATGACGTTGTGTATGTATGTACGTAACGGCCCCTTCGGGCGCCTGCACGGCAGCCTCGGTGCGAATCGAATCAATTAACCCGTCTTATCTCCTGATTGGAAGGAACTCACCTGTAAATATTCCTTAAATGTATACATATATACCCAACGCGTTTCGACGGTGTAAACTGGAAATTTAATTCCATGTAAACCCGAAAGCGAACGCGCGAAAGAGAATGTATTTTTTTTTTTTTTTTTATAAATATTCAACGAAGCGGGTTCAACGGAGATACACCATTATTTAATTACAAGAGTTTTATCGACTCCCCAGTAGTCATCGAGGCAACTTTTAAAAATATAAATCTCGCCCTGTAATTGTCTGCTTCGTTTTTTTTTTCTCTCTTCTTATGGAAATGAAATAATTTTCTTCGTCGCGTTTTCATTACTCGTGTGCGAACACAAGAATGTTCCGAATGACAAACGATGGACCGTTATAATTTCGCAAAGCGATGACGAAGGAAAACGATATTAGCGCGTGGTATAATACGTATACCCGGCATCCGGAACTTCGGAGGTTAGTTATATATATATATATATACCCTGCACCGACGAAGAAGTTGCTCGAATTGATGTGGATTATAATTTATATATAACCCACCCTTATTACGCTGCAGCGGTGGGTATTTTGCGAGGTAATCAGATTATGAGTTATCGCATTTCGCGCACACACACACACAGATTCACCTACCGCGTTACCACACGCACGGAGTACGCGAACGGTGTACGCGGCTGCTGTGCAGGTTTGGTAAAAAAAAAAGGAAGGAACAAAAGTAAAAAAATAAAATACGCCCTGGAAAACGACCGGCGGGGAGATGGAAAGGAGGGGAAGGAGGATAATCGTGGACGTGAGCCTCCAACGTTTCCATTTCACATTTCACCCCGCCGTTCGGTATACCATAGGCGTTCGATTTGATTAAACTTAAGCGCCCCGGGACCGAAGCCCCATTAGCTCTTATATATAAATCCGGTACTGCCTCGTTCTCACGTATTATACACGCATCTGTATGTTCCTCTAAGCCCACGCATGTGCGTATCTATATACCTACACGTACGCAGGTATGAATAAATATGTGGACAACACGCGTATGTACATCGCGTGTCACATGTACATATATATATATATACCAAAATTTGCATACTCGTATCCTTTTAAGGGGTAACTCTACGGAATATCCGGGAGTTTGACACGCTTTATTTGTACGATAAATGGGGGAGGGCATCGCGAGTCAATTTTACCAACGTTTTTGAGCCCTCACCAATTTCCATTCGGTTATAGTTTCGTTTGTTCGTTAATATTTCAATATAAAAAAATTTACCCTTCTCCAAAAGAGGGCGAAATAGCGATCCCCGCAGTCATCCAAGGTATGGATTACGTTCCGAAACTCGACGACGTTTCCACGATAAAAGAATAACAAAAAAAGAAAAGGTAAAAAGATTATTCGATTAAATTTAAAACGGTCCCCGCAGTCGAATCGACTGACAATCGGCGGTCGGAATGCCTCGTACACACCGAGGTACGTGTCCGACGTAGCCGTACGTACGTACGGGCACTCGGGGGTATTATACGCGATCGGTTTCAGGTATGTATATGCTACGTAGGTACGGCAAGTATTCCTGTATACTCGGCTGTAAAATTCTTCGGTGAGGCAGCGAGCGGTAATTATCGTGAGTTTCTTACACGCTTGTTAACATTTCTTGCGTGTAGAACCGCGACCATGTGCCGATTCTTCGTAATACTTACGGTCCGCGAGGTATGGTACATACACACGTACAGGTATAACATACGTACGTTTCTACGTGTGCATGTATACGTGTACATACCACCTATACATAATACGCCCGCGGTATACTCGCGGGTACGATCGACGAAGCTTCTCACTTGCCCGAGGTTTCTTATCTTTTTTTTTTTTAGTTTTTTTTTCCTCTCCTTCCTACTCCTCTCACTCCGCGAGCTCGGAACCTATCTTCCTCCGAGCTCCAACACCCGCGATGTTATTTTCTACTTTGCAGCACTTTTCTTTTCTTATTTATTTATTTTTTTCCCCCCTGTTTTTTATTTTTTTTTTTTTTTTCCTCTTTTTGGTCCTTTTTCCAACATTTGCAGGATACACTGATTAATTGCTCAAAGTTTATTCAACGTTTATCATTTACTCGTTTCTTTGTTCTTTTTCTTTAACTTTTTTCCACCTTTTTTTTTCTTCTTGTTTGAAAACGTTTCATCCATATTTTTTTTTTGGTTGAGAAAAAGAAGAGTCAAAGAAAAGAGATAAAAATTACCCCGTTCGAAGAGCATTGTGACTTTGTACGTGGTTTTCAATTTTTTACCGGTGCTTTTTTTTCAATTTTTCTTATCGATTCGTTTTTGATTCTGTTTCTATAGCGATCGATCGGCGGATTTCACGATGAGAACGGTACGGTGCGATAAAATAAAATCGAATCAAATCGTCGAATCGTCGAAGTGCTTCTGAGAGGTCGTATAAGTTAAGATAGATTATCGTCTACTGTGAACGTGTACATACGCATATGCATACTTTTTACGTACGTACCTATGTTATTACAAATTTTATGCACAACCTCGAAGCATCGAACGCACGCATTTGCGTATGATAAGGTCTTTATAACGACGCTTTTTCGCGTAAGCTGCATATGTAAACGTACGTATACGTACATTTCTCTGGATTATATAATAATCAGTATCCACCCCCCAGTCCAAGAATTACAGATTTAATTCAATTATTTATTCAAAAAACGAGTGGTCTACCTCAAAATATCAAGTACAAAATTTCTTCCACCTAATGATTACTCGATCGATTGCATGAGTAGATGATTTTGGCTTTCAGATTTGGATTTCTGAGCCGATTATACGTGAGATTACTCTTGAAGAAGCAAAAAAAAAAATTCGAGTTTTGAGCAAAATATAAATCATCTTCTTAATTGGGTTTAGTATGCTTTTCTTGCGTATTTTGATCTTGGGAATCCGAATCTGGAAGAAAAATTGACCTATCTCCAAAATTGACAGAGTTATCACCGATTTTCAGCTTTTTGGGGTCAAAAATAAAAAATTGATTTTTTAGTCTATTTTAATTTAATTTGAGCTCAGGAATCCGAATCCGGAAGAATAATTGATCCATCTTCAAAAATGACCGAGTTATCCCCATTTTTTCGCATTTTTTGGCATAAATTTGAGGATATCTCGAAGGGAAAAAATCGTAGCTCAATTTGGACAAAGGATTCGTGTTCCTGAGGTCGAAATACATAAGAAAAGTGCCATAAGATCAATTTTCAAAAATAAAAATTTTTGGCCAAAATTTGAGATTTTTCCAAGGGGTACCCCTTACGATTTTTTCAAATTTTGGCCAAAAATTTTTATTTTTGAAAATCAATCGTATGGCACTTTTCTTATGTATTTTGACCTCAGGAACACGAATCCGTTGTCCAAATTGAGCTACGATTTTTTCCCTTCAAGATATCTCCATTTTTGTGGTAAAAAATGCGAAAAAATGAGGATAACTCGGTCATTTTTGCAGATAGATCGATTTTTCTTCCAGATTCAAATTCCCGAGCTCAAATTACATTAATATAGACTAAAAAATCAATTTTTTATTTTTGACCCCAAAAAGCTGAAAATTGGCGATAACTCGCTCAATTTTAGAGATAGATCAATTTTTCTTCCAGATTCGGATTCCTGAGGTCAAAATACGTAAGAAAAGTACATTAAACTCAATTAAAACAATGATTTATTTTTTGGTCAGAAATCGAATTTTTTTTTAGTTCTTCAAGAGTAATCTCACGTATAATCAGCTCCGAAATCTAAATCTGAAAGCCAAAATCATCTACTTATGCAATTGATCAGGTAATCATTAGGTGAAAAAATTTTTTTTGCTGGAAGTACCCTACTTGATTAATTATTTATTCAAAGAACGAGTGGGCTACCTCAAAATATCAAGTAAAAAATGCTTTCTAAATTTGAAAAATTTTCTCTTTTCATAAGGTACAAATTCTGCCCCTATGCTAAGAAAATAAAAAGAAAAATTTTCTTCAACCCACCCTAATATATATATACATCTGAGTTGTAAAAAAAACCAGTAGCGGAGGGTTTGTTTGATTTCGGTTAACATGAAAAACAATTTCGACATCAGAGGTCGAGTTTCTTGGTAGAAAACAGTAAAATTCTGATTTGTACACTACGGTGGACACGGGTGGCGAACGAGTCGAGGGTAGATGAGGGAAAAGCATCGGGGGAAAAAAAGGAAGAAAAACGTGAGAGGAGAGAGGATAATAAACAAAACTAAGGAAGAAGCGAGATAAAAAAGTAAATAAAATAAACAAATAAATAAATGTAAGGAAAAGAAGATGAAAGAAGCGAAGAAAATAAAGGAAGAGAAAACGTCGAGGGAAAGAAAACAAATAAAAACGCAGTTGTATTCGGAGGAAGGTTCTCCTATCTGTAGGTGGCAAAGTGCGGGACACTTATCCGGCGGAGTTATACTTGGCGGTTTATTTTACGGATGACGAGGGTCCCTACAGATTAGAGTCAAATCAATATTGGGCAGCGGGGCGAGGCTTTTATCGGCTGAAAGAAATCCACCCCTACCACCTCCGTCATCCCCGTTTCCCTTACCCCAACCCACTTCATTCCCTTTTCGCCTACGGTCAACCCTCAATCTCCACTTTCCCTCTCTCTCTCTCCCTCCCTCCCTCCCTCCCTCACTTTCTCCATCACCGTCGAACTACCCTTCTCTCTCCGCGTTACCACCGCCTCAACAACCCACCGCTCCTTTTCCGTAACCCAGAAGAGATCTCGCTCCCCGCGTTCAGGCAACCTCACCGGACTTGTACATACCTCCTACGCTCCGCAGCTGAGGATTTACAGATTACGCGAAACCGGAGTTTGGAGAGTACGGGAGAGAGAGAGGAAAGGAGAGGAAACGAGAGGAAAGGAGAGGAAAGGAGAGAAGGAGAGAAGGAGAGAGAGGATTGTATAGTATGTTGCCAGTTGGCGGCCCCCGGGTGTGTTCGACGAGGAGGAACGAAGGTCGAGTCCGCGCGGACGACTACCGGGAGGTTTCGTTCGACGAATCAGAGAGCCCGGATCGCTGGCTCGTCTCCAATCGGTAGACCGATAACTTTCATACAGCGTTATTACACGTTTATTATCGCTTGAGAAAGAAATGACTGTTTATAAATAATTAGAGAGGTTTTAATTAACTCTCGAGACGCTTGGCCGACGGCATTCCTCTTTTAATCACCCTCTCCGCCTCTACACAACCCGTGTATACACCAAACACCCAACATGCACCGATGAATACACGTATATATATATATATATACACGTGTAACTCGTGTACAACGTGCACACGTACACGCGCGCATGCACTATTTGTAAAACCAAACTAATCGATCGCTATTGATCGGTATTGATCGTTAACCGCTCGTTCTAATTTTAACCGAACCGGCAATTATCGGTATGCCTCTATAAAACGCGTATTACCAGACGAAGTCCGATTGAGACGACGACGACGACGACGACGACGACGACGACGAATCGGCCGATTCCGCGACGCCGATTCGATAAACGAACGTATCGCACCGTGTCCCTGGTAATATCGTAGTGCGCGAACCATACGTGCGTGTATAATTGGTCAAAACACGAAAATCGCCGGGTATATCGGCAGTAAAAGCGCGGTAGTCGCGAAATTAATTGCATTAGATGCGAATAAAAAAGCAGGCAAACAAAATGGAACAAAAACGCAAAAAGAAAAAAGAAGAAAAAAAAAAAAAGGAAAGATATTTGGTAAAAGAAACTTCTTGTATGTAACATTAACGCGTATATACGTTAGTAATTTACACTTCGTCGTTCCTCGAATGAATAAATATATACTTCTCGTATTTGTGTAATTAATATACCGACACACAGAGTATCCATTCGATGTGAAAAACTTGTTAAGGAACAACGGGCGTTTAAACGTCCTTTTTTATTTCCTTGACAAAATAATTTCAATAAATTAAAATCAATCAACGACCTCTAGGGTCCGTAAAATCTATGGTACGGAGAAAAAATGAATGAATAAAAAATTAACGATATATATTTAGAACCGAGGTTCCTGAATCATTTTTATTGGATTTTATGTTTAGAAATTGAGAACGCGAAAACAAAGTATAAATTAAACGGAGAAGTGGGGTAGGTATGCGCGCCGCGTGTAACGATCGTCGCATGTGGCGAGAAAATCATTATTTTACACGAATTTATCTTGTCGTATATTGATAAAATAATTAGAGAAGAGAGAAAAAAAAGAAAAAAAAACGTGAAAAATAATACAATAAAAGTTTACAAACTGCCGGGAACAAAGTTCTCGAAGAAGAGTATAAATGGGGGGGGGGGGGGAGGAGGGGAAAAAAGTGTGTTGAAAAATATACAGCTGCGCGCGGAAATTGAATTACGAAATTTGTACGTCGCCGAACGAAACGCAGAGCCGAGTGGAGTGAGAGAGAAAAGTAGCTGGAAAAAGTAAAAGAGGAAAATAGGAAAAAAGGAAAAAGTTTGTTGAATTCATCTCGACCGCGCGCGCGCGAACGAATTTTTTTCAAAACTGAAATCACGGAACTCCGCACTTTACCGCGTAACACTTCCATGCGAACGTCTGTACGTACGTATTACCTATAGTCGGCTACGTACACGTGGGCAATATCGCCGCGTACAAGTGCGTTGAGAGGACGCGGAAATGAGAAAGAGATAAAGATATCGTTTGAAATTTTTTGTTTATCTAAGGCGGCACGCACCCTACGCATTTATATTTTAAAACGCACGCCACGCGCAGCGCGATGACGTTACAGTCGATATGGCTTCAACCTATTCGCGCCGCGCCGTCGCGGTGCGTAAATCGAAACTCCGTTGCGGACGTACGAAGATATATAAATGAAATGTAAAAGTAAAATTCATTCGATAAAGTAACGTTGCGCTAACAATACAAACGGTATAGTTAAATATTCCGATATGCGCGAAAGCAGAAAAAAGAAACGAACCGCATAAGTAGAACATTCGTGCGGATCTCTGCGTGTATATAAAAATCGTCGCGATCTTTGACCACCGTCGTAAAATTTTTCTGTTCAAATTTTTTCGATGAATTTGCGTTCGCCGTTCGTAATGCGCAAAAACCCGTACGCGTACAGCCTTACTTTTTGGGGGGATGATATCGCGTATCGAATTCGGTCGGCCTCGCGGTTGGACTAATCGGTAAACTTTTCGGATGCCGCTTACGTTCGACTCTACGCACGACGAATGCAGATGTGATATACGTTTACATACACCTACGGACGAATCTCTGCGAACATTCGACGACAAACTCCGCGCGATATTAACATGGACCGCGCGCGGCGCGAGTGGACAATTTATTCTCCCTTTGTTTTTAGCGCTTAATTTGCACTCGCGTGCACTCGCGGACGTCGTGATCTCGCGGACGGAAAAGTTACAGGCACGCCCACCACGGCCGTTCGAGTTATCGTGCGCGAAGTCGGTTAGACGCGTGTTCCGTGCATTCGCGTATATATATATATATGAATTCCGTTTCCGGTTCGCCGATTCGACGAAAAAGATTTATTATCATCTCGAGCGTGAAACTGACTCGGGCGTGACTGAGGCCATCAACCGAAGTACTACCATATTACCGGCGAACTTTATTCGACCCACTCCGCCGCCTGGCGACTGCAATTTTATCTATTTGTTTTTTCCTCTACATTTACTTTTTTTGTCTCTTCGCGCGTACGTTCGCGGATGTACGTACGTACCGTACCGTGAGTATATATGTATACAGAGGGAGAGATATCTTCGTAGGTACGGCTCCGCGCGGTTAAGCCGATTGAAAATATACTTTTCTATTACGACGACGAGCGTCGGGGTTCTTTCGGGGTCTCGAGGACCTCGTATCGCTGGGGAATGGAAGATGAGGGGTGCGCGTATACGGCGCTATAACTCGGGCTAGATTATGGCGATAAACCGTGAATTTACGCGCCCCGACAAACTGTTCTCGACTTCGAACGCGCCGGAGATTTTTCCCATCGTTGCGAGGGGCTGGCTGGTTGTACGCGACCCGCGAAGTCGACAAATTAGAAATAACGTTGCGAGATGGAAATTGAGAAGCGGAAAGAAATAAAAAAATAACTTGGTGGCGGCGATGAAAAAATCGAGATCGGATTAATCGTATCGGAGGCATTTTTCCATCGTACCTACATCCGCGCATTGTTTTTTGTTTTTTTTTTTTAATTTTTCTCACGCATCGAAACGACATTTTTGTTGTCGTTTTCGCGCGTCGCGCCCTCCGCACGTATAACGTACGTACCGTACAGACCTCGGTAAAACAAACGGAATTACCAGCCAATTAATGTTATCACCTCGTCCCGATTGCGTAACGAATTGTAATACACCTATACGTAACGAGAGTAACGCGCGTCTACGTCATAATTCACCGGTATTTAGTATCCAAACAACTGTAATTGATAAAAGTGCGGCGCGGTAATCGGAACCGACGAAGTGACGCTATGCAACGATTACCTACCAATCTGTAGAGCTTACAGTCGTTATGCCGATCACTGAACGCAGCTGCCCCTAATTCATCGATCCGTCGATAATGCAAAATGAAATTAATTCCTTCGCAGCACCCACACATCCGCGTGCTATACAATATACATTTACGTGGTGCGTACACCCCCGTGTCCTGCCATCGATGGACACAAATTTATCGTGCGCGTATCGTACACTTGGCTTAATCACGAGTGGTGTAGTTAGACACCGCGCGACGATATTGAGGTTGGCATCAAAGTATCCCTGGGGGGGAATTTACAGCAGCGTCACGAAAGAGGTTCGACCCGCATCGATCGTACGTAAATTTCAACTGCACCACTTATGATTGAGCCGAGTGTACGAATAAATAAATATGATTCAACCGTAACAACGTATGCGACACACGCGCAGTGACGCTACGCACGTATGTTCGTCGCGTAGGTACGCGTAGGTGTCCCTAACATGTACCCTGCACCTAGCTACTAAAAAAAAAAAAAAAAAATAGGATACACCTACCCATCCAATATCTCTCCAAGTCGGGCGGAACTTCTCAATGAGTTCGTAAATTGAAAGGATTTTTTTGCACCCCCGTCTTATTTTCATTTTCTTTTTTCTTTTTTCGCCATAGTTACGACCCCCGGCCTCGGGGTTTACGCGATGGGATGCAACGGCGACGAAGGGAGGAGAGAAGTCACCCTAAGGGTCCGCGCTCTCGACCCTTTCTTAATTAAGAAGACGCGGGTAGGTACCTACCACCTCGCTCGCTATATACGCTGTAACGTCCTCTCCTTATTCCTTTTCGAAAGTTGTTTTTTTTTTCTTCTTTTCCCTCCCTTTACTCGGGGTGGTTTAGGGTTCGGGTTCAGTCGGAGTAAGTATATACCCGCTGCTCCTGTACGTAAGCGGGGAAAAAAGGAGAAAGAGCGAAAAATGAGAGAGAAAATAAAAAAGTAAGAGCGCAAGTGGCGCGACGAGAAAAAATCGGTAAGAAGGCTCACCGGCTTCGTCGGCTTCGAAGAAGACGTTAGAGATTCACGGTGAATCGGATATATAAGCGCAACATTTATCGCATACGGCGAACGGAGAGGAGAGTAGAGGAGAGGAGAGGAGAGGCCTTCTGGTTGGTCGATGCCTCGTATTCCAAGCTCTTATACCTATATGTATATACGTCTGCTCTCCGATCCGCGGCGTGAGTTGCGGTTTATACGTACGCGGATATTTGACCAGTTCTGCTTTTTCACCTCGCCTCGTCCCCGCGTCTCAGCGCCTTGAAAGGGCCTCGGCAACTTTTGTCGTCGTCGTCGTCGTCGTCGTCGGCGCTACCGAGAGCGGGATCCTTTGCAAATAGACGAAAACCGTCCTTTGCCGCGCGGTGGTTCTTGAGTCGCGACTGTTTGTGCGTATTGTATGCTCGGTAAATATTGTCATAATGCGGGTATGTACTACCGGCGTATGAATTACTCTTTGAGCAAATGTTATCTCGGATAATAAATGAATTTGCATACCGGAACCATTGACCGTACGTCCAGCTGCTGCGGTTCGTTCTCAATGGGAGATATCTGCATAAAGAACTATTCGGGACCCGCGACGGCGTCAAAAATGACGACGCGTTATTTGCTCGGGGTGAAGAAAAAAAAAACAATAAATAAATAAATAAATAAATATCGCGAATAAACAAAACGAGAGCCTAGTCTTCTAATTGGTATTAAACATTGTGGCGATTCAATTATCTCGTAACGATCATTCGATTCTTCGTTCTTTGTACCGGGAGAACGATTGTTCTCCGGTCCATCATTGCACGATTCGCATGTGATCTTGTATTATAAATTAGTTGATTTCTATATAATCGACTGTACGAGATAACAATCACAGCCGAGAGGAGAATCACAATTGATTCACAATTGCTCCTTATCGAAGCGAAAACTTATTGGCATCGTTATTGTTATTATTATTAATCGCAAATTGTAACGGGAATCGGTCCAACGACGATACCGCTTGACCGTATAATTGTGTGCTTATACAGTTCTGAAGATCCGTTTCTATTATGGTATTCATATCTGGAAGAAAGACGCGTATCGATCGCCAGTTTTTACTAGAAAATTAAGTTTCAGATAAAAGTATACCTTATTATAACACACAGCCATAACTTGGCGTATACCTTTGTAACGAATATAATGAAATAAAAGCTTCCTTTCCGTATCGCAGCGAATAGCGGTGGAAAAAGCTTATTCACGTCATCTGCAGCGATGATACCAAAGTCGTCCGATCGTACAGAGTCGAGGCAACGACGGCGTCGTACTCGGTGAGATTGGCGAAGAGTAATGGCGTCTCCGGTCCAGCTAATTGACACGTTCGACTGGCTTTTGCGTTCAATTTCCTCGGACTACCGAATAGGCCTGCCATTCCGCGGATCCGACGTGACCAAAGGGGTCGATGTTGGCCCGCGGGGGACGGGGCGGGAAGGCTTTACAATTACCGCCCGGATTGATATTATCTCCGGATAATGTACCGTCGCCGCTCCTCCCGATCTGACTATAATGCTCCCCCCCACCGACAAAACGTACTCCGCACTCGCTACACTCCCCGTCCCGCTACCGAACCCGAAAGCTCGCGGAGCGTAGCTCAGGGTGGAAACTTCAAAGCTCGGAGCACGTGTCAGACATCTAACCACGCGCTTCTGCGGTTTCGATGCGAGAGCTTTGTCTATTCTGGAGACTGGGTATCTACGTGCGGATTACGCGATAATCGAGCGACGTGCATCGGGACATCGAGTGTTGGATTTGTTTCGTATTTTCTCTCACTTTTTGCCGAATTCCTCGAATATCTTTGGAAGTTTGTAATGTAGAGAGTTAGTTGAAAATCATTCAATGGTAAAACGATTACGAAAGGAAAATACTTTCCGTTTTGATAATTTAAAGTGGCGTCGCAGAAACAAGTTCGCTATCGAAGCTCGTAGACCGCGGTTTCTTTATCTCCGATTGTTTCGGTATCTCGCTCCGGTTACTTTCGCGGAAACACAACCTCATCCGTTTCAATGACCGGAGGCTTTTTTTAGAACCGCTTAATCTACACACGGAGCCAAGTATTTCGACGAAATTTCAAACGTGTTACACTCGTATAAAATGGTCAGCAAAGTTATTGCAAATTTGTTTTGTTTTTTATTTTTATGTATTTTCACTCGACGTACGTGGGCCGGAATTCTACCGTATCGTCTACGCGCATTTCCTGGTGCTGGAAGCGGAGGTATAACGCGGCGACGTCGCGACGCCGCGATTAACGGAGCGTCGCTAACGTCGCCTCACCGCATGGCTGAAACAACCATCACGAATGAAAATTCATTTGGTTACGAGTAGATTTACGCTGCAATGAACAACAAGCGCGGCGAAGAGGGTCCTGTTGCAAATGCGATTCTGGATATATATGTACATATATATATATTACATACGTCCTGTAGCTCTCTAACGGCCGTTGAAGTCTGCCAACCGTAAAGCGCAAAGTGATCAACTTTTACCACCCTTCACGCCACTGAACCGCGAATTGGAACCGCGGCGGTGTCATCGCGAAATGACTCTCGGGTCAAAGTGCAGTTCCGAGGCAATTTTATTACTCCACGTCGGATCAAACGACGATTCACCTCTCCCGAAAAATCGATATAAGATTCGTCGAATCGACGTCTCGTTCCAAAGAGTGATTGCCAAAAAGAAGATGCATGCATGTACATCGATGTATGAATCGTATTAAGTTTATCAGAAATATCGCTAATTCCCCCCCTCCGAGTACTCAATTGTCCCACCCTTCTCGAGATCGGTTTATGAGATTACACGTGGAAATGTTAATTAGATCTTGCGAGTAAAAAGTTGTTGGTATAATCACGGAGTTTTGTAAGACAATAATGTGAGTTGGCAGGAGATTTAAACGGGTCGGATATACGACACCGCACGTATATAGGGTACGTAAGAGATAAAGCATCCTTGATTCGAATCGTGGAGTGAGAGAAACTCGTGGAAATAATTGCGCGACGCTTTCGGTAGTAAATTAGGATTCAAATTCAGAGCTAAAAGTTTTCGGAGGTGAGAGGTGAGTGCCGTAGCATATATACACGTGTACACGTATAATATAACTGCACCACCACCACCACCACCACCACCACCACTCAGCCGGGGTCGTAAAATTAAAATGTATACCGTGGGGAGACGTTATATCCACGGCGAAACTGAATTACCCAACGTACTTAAATCTTCGCTACTTTGTACCATCGCCGTCAAACGTTGGCGCGAGTACGTCAGCTGTCGCCGTGTTTGAACTTATGCGACGCTTAAAACTGTGCAACGCTTACCTCCGACTTTACAGCGATAACGGAGACCTCGCGGCTCCGCGTTCTCCCCGAAGAATAAAATAGACGCGTACGTGGGATCAATTATTAAAAATTCCGTTTCTCCGCGATACTTTCATCGGTGACGCGTGTCTCGTGTTCCCGGCGCCAACTTTCAACTCGACAGACTCGAGACTCGAGCCTGAAGCAAAAATAGGGGGTGTAGGGGTACGTTAAGCACCGAAAGAATGGGTGAGCCCTCCGCTTCCCCTACGGAGGGATGTTAAAAGTCTCCAGACACTCATTTTGTTTTCCTTCTTTCTCTTTTCTCTTTTGCTTCGTACACGCGGTAAAATGAATATACATATATATAGGAGAAAAGGTAGCGAGCTGGAAGGCGTTTGAAAACAAGTCACGAACTCGGGTGCACACAGGGTTTCGTTATACCGAGAACGGGTACCCCCTATACTACTCCTAGTTCAAAACTACCTGCGGAGAAACACAACAAATATAACTCCGACGGGGGGTTTTTTTATTATTTTTTTATTTCTTTTATTTTTTTTTTTTACGTTGCGGTGCAACGTGTGTCGTTGGGTAGATATGACGAGGATTTAGGGGCAGGATTTACGGAGGTAGAGGGGGGATCGGAGCGCTCGTATAACGCGAGGTAACACCTTACTTTTCTCAACAAACAACGGGGCTCAAATATATAACGAGCTAAAAAGGGTGTCATTAAGTACATGGACTTAATCCCGGCAGTAAACCCCGTGTACGACCACCTTTCGGCGTAATAGCCGCCCTACTTTTCCCCCCCGGTGCCCCCCCCCCCCCTCCGGGGCCCCCGCTCGCTCTCGAGATCAAGTTCAGTTTTAGGGGAGGCTCACGCCGCGCAGTTACGAATTACGACCGGAACCAGTTTTAAGACGCCAACGAAACTCGCGCACGCCTCCTCCGACGCCTTTCGCCAAGTGGGTAAATATTATTTTTACACCTCGTACTCGAGCGCTGCGGTACGTGTGCGAGAGGTGGAAAAAAAAAAAAAAAAAAATTTTTCAACACTTTTTTTTTCCAACGAATTCACTCCGCAAATTTGTGCGCTCGAATATTTAACGGACTCGAGAGCTCTCCGGATTCGGTGAATTATCCGAACTGAAATTCATTCTGGAAATATGGTGTAATCAATCGATTTGATCCCAAGTGTTTAAAAAACTGCCTCGAGCACCGCCCGAGGGTTTCGTAGGAGATCCGATCCGATTTTTTCTCTTCACCTGGGCAGGGGCGGAGATCGGGTGCGTAATAATCGAAGGGTCCATCTGGATTCCGAAAACGGGAATCTCGGCAGTCGCAGGAGACGCGGCTCCGGTTGGGTAGTTCGTTGTATAGGTATATACCTATACGTGTACAGAAAAGCGGTCGCGACGATTTCTTGTCGCCACGTTGTCGTCGGCCACGAGTTACACATCCTGCCCCGTATAGTTTCGCCGCTCGATTATTCTCGTCCCCTTTTACAATGCACCACTTGTGATCTTTTCTGAACGATTTATAGGTCGGGTACCGACAGCCCTGGGGTTAGCCGGTCGTGTTTTTTATCCTCGTAAAGAGGGACGCTCGGCGATCGTCCCGGGCGAACCGTCGAAACGCCCCGCGGGGTGTTCCATCCGCGACGACGCCTCCCTCCCGTTACCGACGATCAACGGACCCCGGAGTATCCCGAAAGCGTGCCCTTCGGACACACGCGCTCTACGGACAACGGCGAGCGAACCGTGTCAGGTATATGCGGCGGGAATCTGTTCCGCGCTTTGGAACAAACGGCGAAAATCGAAAAGGTGCAAAGTGCAAGGTGGAAAGGTCGGACATCACACCTCTTCGAACATGCGGGTCGTTTTACGACGTAAACGCGTCCGCGTATACGCGCGGTGAGTCCGATTAATCGAATCGCGGACGAGCCAAATGCCCTTCACTCGAAATTCGAAGCGAAACTTTTTCAACGAGGTACAGATTGTGGGACGAAGATAAATAAATTTGAAACAAAATAAAAAAAAAAAAAAAAAAAGATAACATGCTCAGGGTAACAAGGTAAGTTATTTGGCTTCGGATGCCCCGTATGCACGACCTTCATCATTTTCGAATTGGTATAAATAATTCATGTCCCTATTATAACTGCACCGTTTTAAATTCCTCTCCATTTCACTCGCCTCCGCGTCTCGGATATGGAATAAAATTGATAGAACGCGACCCCGCCGCAGCTGCACAATATTATATAATTCGTCGGAGTAATAATATTCGAGCAGGTAATACGATAATAATAATTGAATTTGTTTCTTTTTCTGTTTTTTTTTTTTTTTAATTATTATCATATCATTTTCCGATGCGCCAGCGGCATGAAAATCTCCGGCAGAACGGGTAATAATTCACGGAGGCCCATTACCGTGGAACGGTTGATAAATTCGTTATCGGTCTGAAATTCCGAGGTAACGAGTAGTAATAACGAGCAGCGAAAGACAAATGACGAAAGCTTTCGCTTCTGACGGAACCCATCGCATGCGGAATCGCGATGCAGAGTTGGCTGTAACTGTACAGGGCGATTCACGTCTCGCTGTCGAAACGGGCGGCGCCAAATCGGACGAAATCGTTCGACTTTCTCGTTCATTCCTCGTGCTCTTCCGGAGCCGGACCGTATCCCCAGTTTTTTTTTCATCCCTTTCGATCGAATAAGGCAGTCATTTCAGACTCCTCCCGGTTCGGAGGTCGACGGCGAATCACTCTGTATCCAGACGGCCAACGGCTTGTCTGTTGTTATACCTGATGGGCAAAATATGTAGCTTCGGCTTTTTTAATGCGACGTCACGTTTCCCAACGCGATCGCAGACTCGGTACGCAAATATTACCGTTTAACAATAAGATCTGGGTGCCCGTTGGCCGTACGTTGTTAACCAGCTGCATGCGCACATAACTCTTGGAGTCCCCGTTTCAGATATATCCGTGACATTTACTCGCTAGGCTGGGTAGCCCCTCCGGTGTTACGGGTCGAAATGTCTCATTTTATCGCGGACGGAATATCGAAGCCCTCTCGTCGCCGCGCGTTAAACTCGAATGACATTTATTTCGAAGGGGTGGGTACGACGTGTGTACGTAAAATGATGCATGTACGGGAGAATCATGAAAGAAAAAAGAATCGGCGAACGCGAAGACGAAATTTTTTTTTTTTTTTCACGTCGAAAATTACATCGCAACGACAATTTTGAAATGCCCGTAAGTATCGTTGAGATTTTTTGAATTTTATCAGCTACGCGGAGGTTGAATTACGATGTATCGCGTACGAATATCTGCGATGAATTTAAATACCTTGTATAAAACGGTCAATTGTCTCCAGAGCTTCCGTTGGACCGACGGTACATCTCGTATACAACCAGGTAACAGAGAAACATCCTCGAATTCCCGGTTTATCGCGCGAGTCTATTAATAAACAGGTGCTAATAGCAGGTGGTGAAACATCAGACATGAAGCCAGCGAATTACGCGGAGCAAAATTAGCAGCGGCAGCGCCGGTGGCGGGGCAACCCTGTGCCAGGAAATGATGTCCATAGAATAGAGAGCACCCTATAACCGGGTAGGGAAGCAAGAGAATGCGGTTACCCGCAGACTATTATAATGCCGAACTAGGTACAGTGGGTAGTAGGAGGTTGTGGATAGTGGGCGTTCGAGGTACGCTGTGATATGTGCGGAACACATATGGGCAGCGACGTACATACCCCGGTACGAACCCCTTCAAGTTACATTATACCTGTACAAACGACCCACGACCACCTACGATCCACCGTACGCGAAAGGAGCGGGAATTCCGCGTTACGTGAATCGGGCAAAAGTGCCGCGATATTTTTCGGAAAAACCGATTTTTGCTCCGTACGACCTTTCGCCTGAAGCGGGTACGCCTCGCCGCGAAAAAAATTCGGAATGATTTTTGATGAATTTTCGAAAACCCGGTGCCGATCCAGCGTCGATCGATCAGTGGACGCGGCAGTTCGGATGTATTCAAATTTGAATTTATATCGATACGTTGCAGGGTGCACGCGCGTTCTCCGAATCGGAATTCCGCCATCATCTATCCGATAGTATATATATACACTTGTATGTATGTATACACGTGTACGGGAATACATTTCCAAGTCCCAAGTTTGAAATAAAATGCAAATTCGCGGAGCGTCGAAGAAACGTAGATATATGTATAATATACAGGCGCGGCGACATCGCGGGACTCCCTGTTATGAATATTTCAATTCCACGTCAAATTTGGTCTCGCAAGGCCGCTTACGGAGAGACCTCCTCTTTCCATCTCATTCCTCCCCCTCCTACCCCCTCCTACCCCCTCCCACCCCCTCGACCCGGATATATATCTACCGATCTGTATACAGCGCGCACACATATCCGCACGCGCGACGTACGTACGATCGAAGAATCCCTTTCGTTTCGTACGGCTTTGGCGTACGGGTATCGGTTTAACCGGTACGATACGGAAATACCTCATGAGCGACGCCACCCGCGAGCGCCGTTTTTATTGCATACCTAAAATATACAATACAATTTATCCGCGCGCGCGGTGAAAATATATGTGTAGGGGCGGATGCCTTCCTCGGCGAGATAGTTTTCCCTTGTTTTTAACTCGCGATATCTTGTTGTTTTTTTTTTTTGTTTCCGCCCTTGTCTCGTTCGCGCTTGCACATACCGCGCGGTACGTCGTCGCTACTCGCGAGAGCGGAAAAACGGCGGACAAAAAGCTTCTTTGCTCTTCGCAACCTTCGGCCGATGCCGCGACGTTACAAAGTCGAGTCCATTGACTCTCTCTGGATCGGTTCGCGTACCTCGCGACATTCTTCGGCGTGCGCGACGCCGCGCGTTTGTCAAATTATAACATCTTCTCTCGTCTCTCGTTTCGCCATTTCGGCGTTCGCATATGTAACACACACGTGAACGTGCATGATATCGTCGATACGGTCGTCGTGTGTGTGTATATCGGCGAGACTATTTATTCATAGCGAGTTATCCGGCGGTCGAAGTCGTGGCGCGAGATAGTACGTAGAGATTGTGCTTTTCAGATGCCAATCGGTATATATCGACGTGTCGAGCATTCCTGAACAACTGCCGTATAGAGAGAGAGAGAGAGAGAGACCTCCAGCTATATCTACGAAGAATCTTCTACCGTATACACGACGGTATACGGCCGTACACCGGCGCATACCTTATAAAGGTGGTTGGTGCCGTCGGTGCTGCTGTTTGTGCTGCATTTACCGCGAACGTCCAACTGATTCGGTAGTTTCGACGGCGAGCGGCGAACATCTGGTTTATATCATCCTTCGAGCGGAGTCCCGATCCTCCGTCTCTGTGCGAGCGTATTTTATATCCTGTAACACACACACACACACAGGGGTTATACGAGATTGGCTAGAAATAAAGTCGAAGATTCGTTCTTTCCGTGAGATAACCTGATACCCCGGACCTTTCGAGTATAAGTATAACGCTGACATAGTGATTCGGTTATTTCCTTCGCCGACACCTCGCCGGAATATCGTGGACTTGAGACACGAGGAGGATGAGCATCGTAACGAGAATCACCTCGGTTTTCTCAAATTACCCGTACAGACGGAGAATATAGTCGGAACGATATGAAAATCGACAGATCTTTATGAGATTTTGAATCGAGACAAGAAATTAATGATTCAAAATAATGAGAAAATTTAATTTTTCTCGATCGAAGTGCTTTCGAATTTAGCTCTCTTCATTTACAGGCTTCATTTTTCACCGGGGGATTGAAATTTTCATTTTCTATCGCATCGGACACCCGGTGCGTACCGCAGAACACGTAGAAAATCAGCTGTTGACACTGCACGGAGACTAATTACAAGTGGGATGATGAAAATAAAAAAAAAGAAAAAAAAGGGTAATAACCGTGTTTTCTTCATACGCACTCGGCGTCCCTCCTTAGTAGCTCATACGTGGCCATTTGGAATAGAGTAGAGGGAAACTCCTCCGAAGGGGTATCTATCTGCTCGGTAAATTACAGGTGTCTCAAGATACTTGTATATTGCCACGTCGGCCGCACGTGTCTTCCGGTAATCCGCCGAAGGCTTCGTACATAATACCATATACTTTCCCTCCCCTGCATTTTCAGCGATGGGATAGGCGTCTATATCCAACCTTACGTATTACGAGATATGTATAGGTGCTCGTTGCTCGACGTGTAGGTATACGGTAGGTGAGTATATACATGGCGCACTTACACGGACACCCACATACGCGCGTAAATATAGGAAATAGAGGGTTTTTCGGATGAATGGCAACGCGTGCGGGGGGTGAATGAAAATGTGCGGAGTTTGTAGAGAGAGAGAGAGGGCGAAAACTGTAATGAGAGAGAAAAAAAAAAAAACAACAAAATGGGCGCGGGGTATGCATTTCAACGATGAGGGGGGGGGGGGGGGGGGGCGGAGGTTTTGTAGCGGCACGACGTTGGCCGTAGAAGTACCGAATTTGAGGGGACCATCAAATATAATTAGGCCCCCGAGAGCGTAGAGTGCGCGAGGTAACCCTTGGGGCAAAATAACCAAAACCCCTTACAAAATCAATTCCACCCCTTGTACAGGGGTAGGGCAGGACGACCAGACCGTTCAACGCAGCGAAACGATACATCACGAATACGCGCGATGCGGACTCCCCTTATTTGCCCTTCGCCCGTCCCCCGCACCGTTCGCCCCTTTCGCCCCTTTCGCCCCTTTTCTCTCGAGCGACCTATACCACGCGGAACCCTCGAGCCCGCTTATTGCCATTACAGGGACTCCTGGGTTACATCCATTGTTACACCGAGAAGGGCCCTCGCCCCCCCCGGTATATGTGTATATAAGTACGTTACATTACCTACCAAACCATAACAAGGGTTGTTCAGAATTTATACGCTGGGAGCTGAAAGTATAATTAATTTATAAAAAGCAAATACCAGGCCAGGGGCTATTAGTTAATCGATATATACGAAGCGATTAGTTATCGATAAATACTCGTTAAGATCGTGTAATCACTCCGATCGATTCACCCCTCATATAAACGAGTTTACCTTACCGGCGTTGCACGTTGAGAGTTTTTTTTTTCGTCGTTCCAAGGATTTTTCTCATCGAAGTATCTTTGATTTTTCATTTTGGATTCCTCAATTTCTGCTTCTGATTCCGATGACTCAAAAAATCATGCCCACGCACAAAACCCTTCTTACCCCGTTGTTCGTTGGGGAGTCAACGTGAACCACGTCGTGGTCGGGCTAATTGGAATAAGTGTTCAAGAATCCCCTCGTGTATTATCGGCGTGTAAATACGGAAGCTGGCGAGCTTTTCGATTATAGGCCGTGAAAGCGGTCGCGCGTTTTCGAAATGGGAACTAGTTCGAGCTTTTGTACGTTCTGCTCGCCGTGGGGGGGTGGGTGAGCAGTAAGTACTTCGTAGGGAATCGGGTGTGCGTCCCGAGGTGTATTCGGCGTGAGCGCTTTCGGGGCGGCTGGTTGGTCGGTTTTACTCTCGACATCGCCCTGCAGCCCCGCTTAATTAGGATTTAGTTGGATAGGGGTCGCCCGTTGCCCTCGAACCCGCCGGTGGTGTTAACTGTGCAAGATTATACCTAGATAAACTAATTAGGTATCTAAGATCCGTGAATTTCCGCGCGACGAGCCATCCCGGCCGAGTTAGTTTTAGTTAGTTAGATTCCATCTCATACCCGGGCGAGTATGCCGCTCCGCGCCACGACGACCCTCGCCTCGTCTCACCTAATCCGCGACCGAACTCCGAACAACCCCCTCCCGCCCCGTACGGTCGAAGCGTCGAACGATATCGTAGGACATTCCCAATATTCGGCGATCGGTACGAAGAGGGTCGAATGCCGGTCGAATTCGCGCCCGGTTCGCGCTCTGATTTTAGAAAATTTACGAGTAAAGCTCCCCCCCCCCCCCCCCCTCCCCCACCCCGCGTTAAAAGGGGGATGTCATACGCGACGCGGTAGTAAATATAACATATGCATCACGTCTGTAAATCCGTATGATTTCTCCATCCAGAATCCACCGACGTTATACGTACAGTAACCGCGGGATTCCAATACTCTTTCACTCCGCAGCGCTAACGCGATATAGTTTGGTTATTTGTGCAGATGGGTAAAAACGTACGCCGTTCCTATACATATGTATATGTCTATGTATATGTATGTATAGGATGTGCAGGTACGGTAGGGTATATACAGGGTGGTACGTTCGACAAAGGGCGATGCACGTTGGCGTGTGCGGTGCTTTTATACGGTACATACCGTGGGTACATACGTACATAGCCGGTCATATCTCCGTGTATTTCGCAAATGGAATGGAGCGGGGCGTTCGTCGGTGTACGTGTACGCGGTATACGGACACATGCGAACGTCGTTGACGGTGCAGCCAGCCTTGGGAAACCGCAGATGCCGAGCGCAGAAAATTGCGAAAAAGGAAAAATCGGGTAGAATGGGTGGAAAACTCGGTGGCGTCCCCGCTCCACGCTCGGACGGTTTCCCTCCCGCCGACTATTTCCTCTCGGGTTTCATCCCCCTTCTTCGACCTTATATACATCTATACCTACACTTCTTTTGTGCGCGGGTGGAACCGCGTTTTGTCTTCTATATGCGGTTCGCGACGCGCCCCCGTCGCCTTTCCCTCCGCGATACCGTATCAATCTTCTCGACCGGCGGAGTTCCGAACCCATCCCCCCCCCCCGCGGGTTCCTTCGTGTTGCCACTTCATTACCTCGTGTACGTGTGGAGCGGTACAGTCGGCGGGAAGAATTTTTCATTCCCCCCTTTTCGTTTGTTTCGCTCGATTTTCCGCGCAAGAGGAAGCGAACAGCTCCGGCGAATGCGAAATTGAGATCGGAAGTCCACGGGTACGTGCAGGGCGTTGAACGAACGAGCTTCCAACGTACGTCCCGTGCACGTTCGCGGGTAACGCTTCGCCCCGTGTTCGACAATCCGTTAATTACCCGGTAGCAAAGTGGCGGCCGCGCTCTCCCCAGTTCTCGTAGCTCCTCCTCGGCTTTTGCTGCCCTCTTACCGCTCGCGACGTTCCCCGTGGGGAATTCGAGCCGCGCCATCGGCGAAACTCACCGGGAAACGTTAGAAGTTTAACGCTATTGACCGCTACCCCGACAAATCCACCGTACGCTCGTCGCTCCAACCTTTGTCCGGCCGAGCGTAAGGTCCGGGGGAAAATTCGACCTCTACCCTTGCCCCCCCCCCCCCCCTCCACTTTCTGGCCTACGGGATACCCTCGGCCGACACCGATTCGTCGTTACGTGGGCCAAGCTTGGTTTGCTACGAGGGTTAACGCCGAATCATCCGTACGGGCGATGAGGAATTTATTAGTCCCCTATCTCTGTGTATAATGAGCTCACTTCACTTTGTCTTCTCTATTACCTAAGAGAGAGAGCGCAATTTTTCATTCCTAATAGTAATACAATTCCGATGAAATTTCCATCTCGTTAATGGAATTAAGAAAACGATTCGATTTCAGACTTCGGTTTCACTTTTCACTTTTTTCAAAATACTTGAGCTGATTTGGTTGATTTTATTAGATGTTACGGAAGATTGACGAAGAGAAAAAAGAGAAACGGTGCTTGCCTCTTGAAATTTTTCACGCTCTCTTTCCCCCTGGTGAGTTTCAAGGATTAAAAACATCAGACTTTGAGATACTTAACCGTCGAAAACAGGATAACGATCTCCTTCGAAAATCCCCTAATTCACGCAGAACACAGCGTGTGACGGGAAAAAAAACGGCTACGTATTTAATTTCTCTCTCTATATACCCTACGCCGTTATTCTCAATTTTCATCCGAAAGAAATACTCGACTCGCTGAATTGAATGGGAAATGCTCAAAGTTCGTTAAAAAGTTCAACGATATTATCAATAACCCGGAGTATATCAAATCGGATGTACGTACACGTCAGACTGTAATATAGAAAATTTACGATCTCTTGACTTGTTTTCGAAATTGGGGAAAAAACAACAAACAAACACAACGGCGACGAGGGTACATCACCCCAACAACGGCGGAGCCGCGAGGGTTCGACGACGCGGCGTCCCCCCTTCTTGTTCTAATAATCTCCTTCGTTCTAATCTCTTCGAACGCTCTGTTGAATCGTGTCGAAATGATGTGTCAGTTCCACCCCGCGGTTAAACACACGGATCCACTACCCCATCCAGACGATGTATATTCCGCAGCACGTGGTATCTGTACGAGCGCGCTCGCTCGCTCGCTCGCTCGCAACCAACCGACAAACCTGCACCAGTTCGAATACACACGGTACGAATGAGCGATGCCAGGGACGAGGGTTGGGCGTGTAACTCCGGTATAAGTTAGATATATCCGCGACAGTGGGTAAAGACAGTGGCTTTCCGGGGTCAGGATGGAGGAATATTGTAGATGCGGGTCGATCGACGTCTATACCGAATGGAATATATCTATATATGTACATGTGTATATATCTCGTGGAATACATGCGCCCGCCTAGATAGTACATACACACCGCACCAACCCCGGACGCGCGTACACACCCGCAGATCTAGGTGGTACGTATATAAATAAATGTAGATATGTGTATACATGTATACGTACATATATAAATAGAGGAATGTATGTGTGCGTCCGTATGTACAGAGAATGCGAAATGGAGGTGCTACCGCTTTCAACAAGGGGTTAGTAAACGCGCCGGCACCCTTTGAGACGCGAGAGTCGAAAGGACGGATAGAAGAAGAGAGGAGACGAGGAGAGGAGACGAGGAGACGAGGAGAGAGAGAGAGAGAGAGAAGGAGTGGGAGGAGGACGTGGAAAGTGGAGGAAGGGTGTTTCCTACCCGTTGGAGTATTGCCTGCCCCTCGCCCCTCGCCTTTGAACCGCAAGCACGTAGCTTTAGTACCTAAATTCCGCGTTCGGTGAACGTAGTTGTGCACATCCACGCCCACGCGAGTTACTTTCCACAGTTGTGTAGGGGAACCCCGCGGTACATAGACGTATATCTGGAATACCCCGCGCCGCGCGGTAGTATTTACAGCCAGACGGCGCGGGGGGAACGGATACGCCGGGGTCGGTAAGGGTTGTTCGCAGTCGACGCGAAATGACAACGACGCTTTCACCTCCAGACCCTGCCAGGCCCTCCGACTTTGCGGGCTCTCGTTTCCCTCGTTTCGCTGGTTTCGCTTTTCGAGTCGCCCCGCTGCCGCTGCTGCCGCTGATGCGGTGGTGCGACGGGCGGAGGTTCTACACCCAAAGGAGCTTTGCGAAGGTGAATTTCGAAAGGAGGGAGATTTTTGCGGACCGGGGAAATAAAAGAGTTGCAAAAGGGAAAAATAGAGAAGCGTGGAGATAAAATAGAAACGAGAGAGAGAACCACTGGCGTTCCTCCGGCCGTAGAACGAGAAAATATTGCTTCGCATCTGGCGTTGAACGGATTCCGCAGGAGGCAAAAAAAAAAAAAAAAAAAACCGGGCCCCGCTAAACTTTGTCCCGTCTTCGACGTATATTGCTTATCAATTTCCGAGGAGTTCCCGCGCACCCTCCGTTTATAGTTCGGAACAAGCCCCGCGTCTCTCTCTCTCTCTCTCTCTCTCTCTCTTCATCTTTCCATTCCCCCTCACACTCCCGCCTCCTTCCTCTTTTTGCCCCTCGCCCTTCATCCAAACGAAATTCGAACGCCTTCCCACGCGCGCTCGTGCGCGATCGAAACAATAACATATTACCCTCTACTCGAATCATCGGACGAGCTTGACCCCGTGATTATGTACCAAAACTACGCCAGCCCACGGCCGAGCCGCGGATATATGTTGTAGCGGGAGGGAGGGAGAGAGGCCGATGGAAAACAGGGGCAGGGTGAACAGGGAGCGACAACGCGTGTCAATTTCGACGAAACAGGTGCTCGACGCCTCTGTGACAGCATGTTCGACGCGTTACCGCACCGCGCGCGAGGGCGTAGGTGAGCGAAAGCGGGGGGCGACGAGGGGGAGAGGGAGGGCGAAAGGGGGGGGAGGGCACGCGGGGGAAGGAAGAGGGCACGCCAACGCGAAACGGCGTGTTGAACATACGCACGGTTAGCGGGACGCGAGCTACGGTGGTAGTAGGGTAACGTTGCCCGTCCGGATGCCGGCGAGGGCTGGTAATAGCCCCCGCCTCCCTTCGCCCCCCCCCTCATTTTCACCGACCCTCCGCTCGCTCCACCTCCGTCTCATCCGCCGCGCTCGTTGCTCTCGCGGTGGAGCCAAATCCCTCGTGATTGTATCAACAGCCTCATCAGCCTCGTCCCAACATCCCGACGTGCCAACGCCCCGACGCACCGACACCCCGCCCGCGGAATTTAACATTTACAATTTAACGTGTACAACGCTCCGCTATCACCACCCCTCGCCGTTGGACGTGTGTGGGATGCGAGTACAACGCCTGTACCGGTATACCTGTACTTTCGCAAGCGTATGCGTATAGGTATTACGAGCGCGTGTACACGCCTAGTTATTCTCGTTGCGTATAGGTAGGTATAGGGTAGGTATATATGTGTACGGGAGGCACACATTTTCACGTGGATATGATAGCGAACGCGGGGCGCATTTTGCGAATAAATATTTCAATCTCCCCCCCGGGTACCTTTATAATTTGTGCGGTATTGAGGTGAAATATACCGCGGCAGTGTGTATAGGTAGGTACGGCAGTAGTGCGGGTTATTACGGTCGTATTAGGTGGTTTATAATGTTGTACACTGTAGCCATCGGATACGGGGAGGGAGGGAAAATTTTTTTTTTTTTTTTTCGTTTCGCTAGGACAAAAATTCAACCCTTTCGAACGATCGCGGAGGAGGGCACGTTCAAAGCGAAAACGGATGGTGAGAACGTACGCTGAAATATAATATAGATACGTGATTCGGTCGAGCGATAACCGATTGCGAACGATCGACGAGATAGGCGTAACAAAAAGCGATGAAATTTTCAAACGATAAAAGCCTACCTACTCGTCGGACGCTTTTTATTTTCGAATTTCGAAAATTTTCAGAACTTGAGGATATTATGATTTCCTTTTTTTTTGCATTTTCACTCGATCCTTTTTGTTATTCCTAACCACGTTCCCGCGATCAACCAATCGGATGGAAAAAACACACCGCAGTATAATTTAGTTTCGGAGAAAGAATTTCTATCGGATTCCATCCGGAGCACGAAGTTCATCATCGGTGATGACCAATCGAGGGACGAGGTCTCGGCTTCGGTACCCACGTCTATTGAAATAACTCACGGAGTGCTTAAGGGTACTGAAACGGTGCCCACATCGCGCTCAGTATCTGTCACCGTCGTTTTAATGTCCGAGCCTTTCAGCGGTGGGCTGATAATGCGGCGATGGGAAGTTACATACCGCCACCCCCTTCGCCTTCGCATTCATCTCGCCCTACTTCCGGCCCTGAGATCCGGCGGCTTTCAGACGTTGAGTAGATATAATTGGCGTGCTAAGTAGATGCCAACCCTTGCATGCGTCGAATTATCCCGGTCCACCGATCCCCGTCTGCGTACGTATAATGGGAAATTGGACGCCCGAAGCTCACCCACCCACCCCGATTAGTTCGGGAGAATCGAAATTGTGAAATTGGCTCGGCTTTGTGCAAGGGAACGAGACCCGATTTATACAAGGGTATGGACGTAGTCGCGAAACCGTCGTCTCTCCCCGAGAACCTTCCAGATTTTTCAAATTATTTTCCCTCGCGCTTCTTTTTCCTTCTCCTCTTTCTTCTCCTTTCTTTTTTCCTCTCCTTTATACACCGACGACCGTGGAACGTAAATTCAAATTAGCGTGCTCGAATGTCGAGAACTCGGGGTGAGTCGAACGATATCTGGTCGATGACTTATACCGTTCACCTCCACCCCCGCTACCCGGAGTTTTACGCGGATAAAAATTTTTCTCCATTTGTTCTAATTTTCGTTAGGGTGCGAAAAAGCTAAAATCGAAAAAATATCTTCGCGTTGCTTCCGCAAATTCTTATATTTATTCCATCGAACGATCTTCGTTCCAACTTGATTATCCTTTTTTTTTGCTCTTTGTTTTTTTGCCTCTACTCATTCTCCTAATCGCTATAATCGTGTATAAACGATGAAATACTTGTCGAATAACTTTAAGCAAGTTTCAACCGAGTCGAAGTTACGCCATCGGGTGTAGAAAATCTGGAATAACCCGATCGCACATGGTAGTAGTGGATTCATTGGATTCTGCGAGAGGCTTCGAACACGTGTATCGAGAGCGTGTCCAACGCACGGGAATACAGACGTCGGTTTATGCCGGTTCTTCTGGACATAAAACGAACATCCATAAAACGTTCCTGCACCAGTTTCATATAGGTAAACGTACAAGACCGTTCATAGGCCATCAATCGGACGCTCTCTGAAAAAGAAACACACGGCGCAGTCGGTCGCTCATATTCCGCGAGCACCGGCGAGGAGATCGGAGCGAAGCAAAGGAGGAAAGCCGTCCGCGAGAACGCGCCAGGAATTCCAACACGTTCGGATATATTTTCTTCTTCGTTCTCTTTTCTTTATTTTCTTTATTTTCTTTATTTTTTCTCTCTTTTTTCTCTCTTCCGATCTCGCGCTCGGGGCAACTCTGCGCTTCGCGGCAAAACAGTTTTCCACTTTTTGCCGTCACTTTGTACGTACCAAAGGCCACTACGTACATGCACGCGTATACCGAAGCGGCTCGCAGTTGACGACTGAAAATAAAAAAGTATGTCCCTGCGCATTCCTAGATTTTATCTTGTTTGTTCGTTTATTTATTTATTTATTTATTTACACGGACGTTCGTTTCTCATATAATACATTTGGCATTGACACTCCACCCGCTGTCTTTACGACTTCGGGGTTAAAAGAATAAATAAATCCACCGCATTGTTTTTCGAGTCAGAGTAACGAGAGTAACGAAAGAAATTCACGAAAGGATTTCACAGTTTTCAAGTTGAAACCGTGAAAAAGACGACGACGATTCCGTTTACTTTTTAGCGCTTTTACTTCAGAAGCGATGTTCTTAGGTGAACAACTGTTCGGGGAGATCCATCCCAATCGAAAATACCCCTTTTACTGTGTCCGCTGTGAGAAGTGCCGCTAACGTGGAAAGAAATGTTCGCCGAAGTCGAAAAGAAAGTTGGTAGAAAATTGGGCCCTGAAAAGTGTTTTTTCTTTTTTTTTTTATCTCATTTATATTTTACGACCTTAACGATAACTCGCTATGTCCGGGATGGAAATTACGCCACGTTTTATATTCTTTATATACACCGAGCGGGTCGTTAAAATAATATCGTATATATACCTATGTATATACAAGCTCGCGTGGGTTACCGAGCGTGTAAATAAGATGAGAGTATTAAAAAAAAAAAAAAAAAAAAACGGCGCGATACAAATTTTACGCCTAGTGATTAATTTGTCGAATTATACAGCATTTTTGTATGCGTAAAAAAAGAAAAAAAAAGAGTCACGATTACGGCCAGACGACGTAGACTCGTTTCGGGTAAATCAGAACAAACGTTAATTATCCTGCGCGTAATTCGAATCCACCGAACCCCTACGTCACGCAACGTCGGTAAACGCGAAATGGTTGAAAATATTTTTCGCTACGCAAAAACGCGTTCGTCTCGATCCGTACAGTTCGCTGATTTCTTCGTCTCTCATTCGTCACGAGGTGACGGAGGGAAAAAATTTTTTTTACGGGGTCTCCTCGTCGTCGCCCCGAAAATATGAAGACGTCGGCGTGACGAAGACGGGCGACGTGAATCTTCGAATGGTATCGTTACAAATCGTCAATTACGGGGGCGTCGAATCGAGTCGCTTATCGACAACGTAATCTTCGTTCGCAACCCTCAAACAGCGACGAACGGAATCGCGAGTACCGTATGTGCGACCAGCGCGTGCAATTTATACACCCAACTTTATATCTGATCATTTTCGAAACGCCCACTCGACTCGCGGGTCAGCCGAAGCCGGCTATCCTCCGCCCAGGATACGCACGTTCACGCGGCGCGTCGAATACACGCCGCGTGAATTACGGGGGTAGTCCTCCGTTATGATATACTCGCGCGGAATTAACCGCACGCACCTAACACCCCTCAGCTGTACGAACTCGTTTCTTTTTTCGCGGATGAAAAAACTATCGGACGCCACGTGCGCAGCTCGCGCCGTATGCGAGTGCCTATACTATATGTATATAAGTGCAGAGAGCGAAATCGAGCGAAATTTCGAATACGTTCCGGATTGATCTTTTGACTGTAGAATCGAATGTCGACAGTTGTATTATACAGGCATTTCGGATTCGCGTGTAGTAAATTTCTTTCTACGTATAATCCCAAGAAATCATTTCGAGTCTGTTTGAGATTTCGGCAGAGGTTTTTCAGTTATCATACACGTCGAAACGATAAACTGACGAGATAGAACCGCCGGAAAACAAGAAAATTGATCGTAAAAAAAAACCCCGTCGAATTCACCACTAAATTTTTACTGTACGAATGGGTTTACGAGGCGTAGCCATCAATTCCCTATTCTGCAGGTGGCAGATGATATAACTCCGTAACGCACGCGGTGTGCACGTGTGATTCGAATTGAAAAGAGTAAAAGTAAAATAAAGTAAAATGAAATATAAAATGAGGAAAAATTCATTCTGCCCCGGTAACCGATGTTTATTCACCGATATAGGAACGGGGAGCGACGGTTGCCATTTTTACTACAATCCCCCCCCCCCCTTCACCGTGTCGTTCGGTTTATCGTCGTCGATTCGATTATTTTTTATTTTGACTTTGGCTATTTTATTTTGTATATTTCTTCTCTGTCTTATATTTGAAAAACAAGTCTCGCCCACGTGTTTCGCGAAGCACGTACGATTTTAGTGGCGGGTAAAAAGAGGAGGAAGGAACAAGAAGGAGAAAAAAAAAAAAAAAAAAAGCACGAGGTTGGAAAATAGATCAGTTCTTTTCTCTTCCTGTAGTATCAAATTCAATCAAAGGATCCCGGGATGTAAAGAATTGCTATAAACGACGCTACCGCCATCCGCGCCATCGCGACGCTGCTGGATATATATTTCCCCCCGTTCTCTTTCTTTATTTCACTCGTTTTTTTTTCTCTTTACTCTCTACTCTCCTTCTTCTTATTTTTCTACCATCCTCGTCGCTCCTTTCTCCGTTCTTTTTATTGGCCATTAACCCTCGTTTTATGATTTGGTTTAGCGCCTTTATTTTCGCTGCTTTTCTCTTTCCCGGAGCCCCCTTCGATCCCCTCGATCCCGCGCTTCGCCGCTATCTCTCGGGGAGGAAGAGGGTTCGTCTACGCGAGACCGTATCGTCTCGGCGGTTGTAGCAGCGGCGGTATAGCATCTCGATGCCGTCGTCCTCCTCGCACCTCCCCCCTCCCCCGCCCCCTCCCTTTTTTTTCTCCCTTCGATCTCAACAGCGCGAAATAAAACGGCGCTGCACTTTGCCCTTATTACGCCCCGTTATTCATTCCGCCTTCTTTTATTTATTCCTTCGTTTATTTCAACGTTGTCTCGGCTTGGCTGTTCCAGCTTTTTCCACGGAAGCGAAAGAAGATTAAGTGAAAAGTTGCGCTAAGTACTTACCGGCTGTAAGGGTGGACGGGGTAGGAGGAGGAAGGGGAGTCGAAAGGAAGAAGTCCCGCTACTCCGCAGTTGGGATTTGCGCCAAAGGCAAAGGCTGCAGCTTGTATTTCAGATCGAGTTATGTTACAGCTACAGGATATTCGCTCTATGCGAAGCGGGGTGGTACGGGGGTATTCGAGTCTCTCTCGACTCGGCGAAATTCCACGTCCTCATTTTACGTCGTATAATCACAGGATGATACGGAAACGTTTCTCGAATAGATTCTACTTCGAGTTTATGTTATAGACGAAAAAAAAAAAAAATGAAGGAAACGTCCGAGAACAAAATATTCCAGTCGCGTGTTATAAAGAGATTCTCTCCGGAATCGAGTAAAAACCCAAAAGTGCAAATTACAGCTGTACATAGTCGCCCTCACCTCGGTTCACTGATAAGTATAAAACAAATCCGCAAACGAATCAACGACAACTCCCTGCGACGTGTACGTCAAATTCTGAACGCTTGTATTAACATCCGTTATCACTTCATCGGGTTACATTCGCATCGATCGTTGAGAAATAATTTTTTCTTATCACCCACCCCCCGGAGGAATTTCTACGGAATTTTCCAAACGGCGTAAGAATCAAGTGATTCCGGACGGAATTCATGGGGACGATATATCGCCCCCGGTAACTCGCGGTGTGAATACATCGGCATAAATCGGAGCTTATTCGCGCACGGAGCGCATACAGGTAACGCTCCGCGGTCGTTAACAGGGGCCTAATATGGTAGTTGCAAAGCCTCCGCTGAGAAACAGGCTTCCGACATTCGCGTTCGCTCGCTACCTACGCGTGTAGGAAATACTAAATAACGCGGTGGCATTAACCCTGTAGATAAACGGGAACGTGCGGCGGAGGCATCGGAATCGGATCGCGCGGCTCTAGAAAATCTATCAGCCTTCCCGTCGGCTGTACCACCGGCACTTTCGCGCAACGTAGGTATACCAGGGTTGGTGGTTCCAGTAGGAACACCCGTACGGCAAAAACGCGAACGGGACGAAACTACGAACGCGATATTGATATATAACTGCGAATATACGAGCATCCATGGACGCCGTGTATAATGGAAAGCGCAACTTTGATGACCCCCTCCCCCTCAACGCCGGGCTCGCCAATATCTAGTTCGATTGCACGCGTATTTCTATACAACACGTACACCTATACGCGCGTTACGTCCCTACATTCCACCCGCGTAACCGCCGCCGCGCGGCTGTATTACAACCTTGTTCACTTTCACCCCAAAGGGGCCCCCCGAATCTCGATAGATATACGCGCACGCGGTGTGCGCGATGTATATTGCTTTTACAGGGCGGATCTGGACGGGGGTGAGCGGGCTATGAGGGATCGTTGCGGCGACCCGACGGTTACCGCAAATTGTGACGAATTCGCGCTTGGCGCGTGTTTCAACTGCGCATCCGATTCTACGATGCGCAACGACACGCGTTAACGTACACGTACACCACAGCTGCCGCTCCCGTATCGCGTGTCATCGTCGTTACGAGGGTATAAATCTGACGGCGGATTTGTTTTCTCGATCGCTCTTTCTTTTTTTTCCCCCCTCGCTTTTTCGACTCGTACGAGCGGACGTTGCGTTACGTAACGCGACGCCGATTGAGTCAAAGGAAACGCGACCGGGAGAACGTGTGCGTCTTTCGAAAATTGAAACCGGGGGAAACGGGGGAAACGGGGGAAAAAAAGAACGATACCAATCAGTCGGCGACGAAAATCGAGATGATGAGGATCCCGGGAGATTCGAAGCCCGGAAAAACGCCCGAAACATTCAAAGAGACGGAGGAATTATCGTTCGGTAAAATAATATCCGTGTATATGATGAAAAATAATTCTGTACACAGCCGGTAACTCGAAGCGCGGATGTTTCGCCGTTTTTCAAAACGACTGCAATCCACGCGATATACGTTCGGTTTCCAATACTTGTGTAAGAAAATCGTCTATACGTGTATACTTAGGTATCATATCTTCGGTATACTGTAATATTTACCCATAAAATCACACGGAATCTATTGAATTATGTAACTGGAAAAGCGGGACGTTTATCATCTGCATTATATTTATATTATTTGTACACAAGTCGCGATTGGTAAATATTATATACGGCTATTTCTATCGATGATTTATGACGGTCGGTGTGCGGTACGTACGTACACACGATACACACGTACCCGCACGGCAGCGTTAAACAATCCTGAAATAACTGAAATGAGGCAATATATATTTATGTGGCATAAAGTCATGTAGTTCAATAAGCGACGAACGCTGGAGAATGTGAAAGTTTTGCGAATATTATATATATATTTATAACTATATTTATATAGAAAATAACGAAAATACCGGCGACGCGGAACGAAAACGTGATAAACGATGTAACGGAATAAAAACTGGAAAATAAAAATTGCGAAACGAAAAGAGAAAAAAGAAAAAAGAGAAAAAAAAAAAAAACAGAGAAAAATGCTTCGATGATTCGAAAGCTTGGCTACCTGTGCGGGCTTTATTAATTAATTTTCCTCAATCTTCCGTCCACCCTCTTCTACTTTGGAGTAATTCCGGTGGCATTATTCGAGGCACGTCTGGCGGTGGGTCGCCACCCTCGCCCTCGTTCTCATCCTCATCCGGCGCGCCCTCATCTCCCGTTTTCCTGGCTCTCACCCGATTTTCACCCCGTGGCACCTCCTCGCCGAGGGTGTGTACCCTTGTTCCTCGTTTACTTTTTATCCCGGCGTCGGAAAATCCCGCCCACTTTTCACCAACACTCGCTCCGCGCTTTTCCCTCCGTCTCTTACTCTCTTCCCTTTTTTTTTTTTCCCTCGCTTTTACGAATTTTTTTCTCTCATCTCCTCTTTTTTATTTTTCCTCCTCCTCTTTTCGCTTCCCTCCGTATCTCCGCCATACCCCTCGATTTAGCGTTCCGCAGCGGCGGTGTGCGTGAGCCGGCACCGTGTATACAGTCTCATCTTTTCTCTCGTTCCATTTCATCCCCCCCCCCGTACCCTTTCGACCTTTATTCCGCTAAAATCCAGCGGGATTTTGGAGATCGCACTTTCCTATGGGGGGCCGGGGGGATATTATCAGATTGCGCGCGGACTTTTTTCCGCTTCTTTCTTTTCTTACACAGCGGTGCACACGTACCTCACGTATCCGCACCCGACTTATACACCACGTATGACGTACCTATGTAATACATACGCGACCGAACGATATATATATATATATAATATGTACATACATATTATATAGATCTGTAGCGGGGGATTTGTCGCCGCAAGGAGCAACATCGGTCTCTTTGCGAACGGTGACGTGTGAGTGCGTGTCTCATACCTCGAGGAACATCCCCTCATGCCCTCACACAGCCCGGGCGCGTCTCTGGATTTCGACCCTCCAGTTTCGCTGCAGGAGCCAGGAAATGACTCGAAACCCCCTGCGCGGTTTCGTACGGTTTCTTTTCCGGAAGACGGGAAAAACTCCGGAGCGCGATAGGTGGAGTTGTGTAACGCAAGCTGTGCTGCACATAGGAGGGGTGTATACGTATACCTATGTATTACACACGTACACGCGTATCTAGCCGGGTATAAATGTAGGAGGTTCCTTCCTTACGCTCGTACGAGCGTACTTTATACCCTGACGAGTTCCGGGGCAGCCGCGATCTCGACCACCCCCCTCCCCCCCCCCTCGCCCCCCGCTTCTCAATTTCAATCTCATCGAGCTTTCCGCACCCTACGTCAAACCGTTCGGATAAAAAGGGTGCGTCGGCTCGTCGTTGCACCCTTTTCACCCTCCGCCGACTATTTAAGGCTACGATATTTCTATACGGAGTATACGTGGTGTGCAGGGGTTTCTTTGAGCTCGAGAAAATCGAAGCTCGTGGCGGCGTACTTCGATTGATTTTTCTTCTTTTTTTTCCGACCGATGAAATCGTCACGACGACGAGACACCAGATATCCCAATTTTTGGGTATTCTTTTTTTCAATTCGTTCAATTTTTCGAGAGTCTTCACTCTGCGCCGAACGATCACGACGTATAATGAATAATTTCTTCGGATGATTCGGAAATTCTCGAGCGAAATCGAGGGAAAAAAGGATCGAGTGAAAGGGGTGTAGAAACCATCGGCTCCGATTAACCTGTTTGGCAAACGATGGGGGATGTAAAAAAAATGCTGGTCGATAATTGATTCGATTATAATTAAAATCACGCTTTCCATAGATTTTACGACACCCCTCGGCGAGAGGATCTTTATTCCCCCGACGCAGAGGAAGGAATTATTATCCGGAGTTCAAATTCTTAGGTAGCTGCCGGCGGAGCTCGGTGGCCCGATTAATACTTTCCGACCCAATGAAACCGCGGCGTAATTAACACGCGTCAAGAGCCTAATTTTAAGCTTTGGTCTCTCATCTCCGTTTACTAGACTATATTATATCTACATCGTCGTACACGTATTACATCGCACACACGCACACGCTCCGAATATAACATGGGACGAAACGTGTGCGCCAGGAGGCAACGCACCGGTTCACGTCGTCCCGTCAAAGTGGTTTCTCCGCCGTTGCGGCAGTCGAGATCGTATACGTAACCTAATTAATACGCATAGATCACGTACGTCTCAACCGCACACGGTTCTTAGTCCTCAACTGCGGACGACTGATACTCGAAAAATAGAGGGGAGGAAATAGGGTGCTAAAAGAGGGTGAAAAATATCGTCGAGCCGAGATCACGATTGTCGCTGATGACGGATCGGGGTGTAAAAATTCGACGGATCTTAATCCTTCGACGTGCGAAATCTCGAGGTGAAAGAGAAGATGCCCGAATCTCCACATTTACAAGGTGGTTACATACACGTCTATTACGGGTATTAATTACACGGGTGCGTAGAGAGGCGCGCGCGGACTCTGTAATCGTACGATCGGAAATGATATCTCGGATTACCCTTCCGCAGTGGATCGACCGTAGAGTAAAGCGGGCGTTAGTCCTGCGCTGTATAGTAGTCGTTAATATGATCAAAGCGAGCTGCTCTGACGCGCGCAAACACGAAAACACGCGACACGGCCACAAGTGGCCCGAATTACGTCATCGCTAATATCCTTCCGCCCGACGTTGCTCGCCTCCTCTCCACCGTAGCGTCGCTGCTACCGACGCAACCGTGTAGCCGTACAACGCGTACGCGTTTCCCCCTCTCTCGTTTTCTTCTCCCATCTCGCTCTCACCCTCGCTGAAACTTTCAGTAATTACAGTAATTAGTCCAATTAACAGACTCGCTTGAGCGCCCCGACTCCCCCGGCGCCGTCGTGCTCCACCCCCCCACCCCCCCACCCCCCCCGGGCACCGAGCCGCTCCGCTCCATCTTCTACTCTGACCTCGCGGGACTCGGTGACTACCGACCGAGTGAACTACCGCATCGCTGCCGGGTGGAACGGGCGAGAGGAGCGACCGGGGCGAGAATTAGAGGGTGCTGGGAACCGTAGGGGGGTGGGGTGGGGTGGGGTGGGCGAACAGAGAGAGGGGAAAACCTTACTCGTCGACGCAACCGACGGAGAACGGAATGTTGACACTCGTCCGACGCTCCACCCCGTCAGGGTAAACGTGCCCGAGTATTTCTACCGTAGTACCTTTACCCTCCGCGACGCCGCGACGCCTACGTCGTTGACGTCGTTTCTCTCCACAGCTCTCTCTCCGCTCTCTATACGTACGTATGTATGTATGTATGTATACTATATACGTATAACGCTACCGCGCTTCCGTACCACAGAGGAATCCGTCGACGAGGGAGAAAGAGAAACGAGGGAAGAAAGAGAGAGTGCTTCTCGCGGGGTAGGAGTAACATCGCTCTTAACACCTTCTCCAACGGCGTAGCAGTCGAGGATTTGAACCATACGTAGCTGGATATACGTACAGCTGTATACGGATGCGGGGTGGCTAGATAGCTGGGTAGGTAACGGAGTATACCTACGTACGTGTATATCGTATACGTATCGTAGGTGCACTTATCGCGTACACCTGACGTGTCGTAACCCAGGTGGAAATACGAGTAGTTATACTACCACGTGTCGCGTCGCATTTTATCCGGCCGTATCGTCTGTACGTATACGCGTGCATGCAGGGGTGCTACACATACGTAATGTAACCTACCTATCGTGACTCTGTATACGTATATCGACATCGGTAACACCGTGTGTCGAGACACACTGCATCTAGATATACACCCCAACTATCCTATCTACATACCTAGCTTTACATACTTACGTCTGCACTGCACCATGTTATGTGCACAATAAGGTGGATGTGATATTTATACTTCTACGTGCAGAACGCACCGTCTACCGAACAAACGACGGATGTAATCTTTGATATTGGTCTGTAATATGATGGAAAAGAGTTTTTCTCCTATCTATCTTCGCTGCATATTCCTTGTGAAAACGAGAAAAAAAAAATGGTCAATTCGATGCAGAAGTATTACCCCTACGAACAAAGGTTCCAAGGATCGATGAAAATCGTAGCTAATTTATGTTAAATCCTTCGAGAAACCTGTCAAAATTCTTTTGAAATTTTCCCATCGGAAACATTTTGAAATTTCCCTACCGGAACTGAAAATTGTTGAACGAAAGACAAAAATTGCATCGCGGATCGATACGTACAGTAGGTGTATGTGAGAAAGCTTCTGCCCAGTAGATCCCGGTATACATTTCTCTACCTACTTCGTAAATAATAGTCGAGTTACATCGCGTGGATACATCTTGTTCAGATATAGTTTATCTCGTCTTATATTCGCCCGTCGAAATTCCCCCGACGATGTTACCCACCCTGCCTTCCCGTACACTCGGTGGATCCTCGAGGCACGGTATACATCTAATATTTTAAAGATGTTGCTCGGCTCCCTCACCGTCAGCCTCATTTGAAATTCTTTGAATACCCGTCCCGAGACGCCGGCATAAGAAATCTGCAAGCCCCGGTCGTATATTTTAATCAGGATCCATCCCCCTCCCCCTCCCCTCCCCTCCCCACCCCTCCTTCTCCCTCCGCGTAACCCACTCCGTGCACTCGACGGCGGGGCGAGGGAACTTATATATATATATATATATATATATATAAAATAGAATAAAATAAAAGATTAAAAAAAGACGGGAAGAAAAAAGGTAAAAGAAAGTAAAGAAAAAAAAGTAAAAAACGAAAAGAGAAAAAATAAAAAGAAGAAACTCCCGCCCGGATGAAAAGAAGTGAATAACTCTGGGATAAAAGCCGAATAAATCTTTTTATTATCCCACCCCCGCGTGTACCCATCTCGCCGACTCTTCCATCCTCCTTTCCCCTTACCCTTCTCCCTTTCCCCTTCCCCCCTCTCCATTTCCCTTTTTTCAACCCCCTTACCGCGTGTCTCAACTCCGCGCGTGCAACGTATGTATTTTACACAGCTCACGATCCCCGTGTATTGTATGTACGTATTTTACACACGCATCTATATGTGCGTGTGTAAATATATAAAGTTGTGTATGTGCACAGCTATCGTATCAACACTTATGTACATTTGTTCGCTGTAATGTGTACGTGTAACGCATACGTATATTGCACCGTTGTGCTCCAGGTGAGAATATTTTATAATAATAATATGCCGATGTGTTGGCGTGTGCGTACAATATGCATAAAAATATCCGCGTACACGTATACCGCAGACGAATGAAAAATGTAACGCAAGTAGAGATGCATAGCTGTTACGTGAAGTCTGGGGTTTTTTTTTTTTTTTCTCTATCCACGAGTCGCGATCAGCTCGCGGAATTATTCGTTCCCCGTATCGCATTTCCTGCCATTATATGCCGCTGCTTTCCCCCCCCCCCCCCCCCCCCCGTTGTTATTTCTTCCATTTTTCGCGGGTTATCTCAACGATTTTCGTCGGGGATATCGATGCACCCCCCCGAGTCGTTGATGCAGAATTTCTTATCGGAATATAAACGCGTATGGTCGTTGGACGCGATTCCTACCCCCCCTGCCGCGCTCCGTCTTGTACATTCGGAGGGATTGTTTCTCGACGATTTTTTAAACATATAGCATATCTTTTTGCGATCCACGCGACTCTGTTCTCGTTTTATAGACGTGCAAAATTTGGCCTTTTGAAAATCTCGCGGGGAACGTAGCGCACTGTGGACATATTCGAAAAGAGGAGCACGCGAGGGGTGCGTGTTGCACAAATCCCGCAAGTCCGTGACCATTGTACTTATTGACATTGTCGTCAATTTCTCATTCCATCGCAGTCTAGATTTTCGTATGCCGACGTCCAGGTTAACGCATGTCCGGATACGTAACGCGGGCAAATATGCGATACAGGTGATGCGATAACTGTGTATACTACGGTACACGCGGTATAATAAGCGATATATATTAATCATGTGATATGGGTACGTATACATACAGGTACGGTATATCGGGTATACGTATTGGCAGAGGATATATTAATAGGGCCAGCAGCACCCTTACGACCGGGTTAGTTCGGGCAAATTAACATTCAATAATGGAATTGATATCGTACGGGGTAACCCCTTGCTAAAACCCCTACCTTAATTAACGGATGCGATTGTAATCGATTTGTGTACTACGCGCGAAATTTCATACTTATGTACACTTGGTACATACACGGTGATGAGTAACAACCTGTACGTAGGTCTCTTTTATCCTCAAATTTATTTGTAATTCATGAAACGACAAGTGCTCATCAGTTGCACGCTTATATGTATATGCATAATTGGAAGTTCGATTCCCCGACGTCGATATTCGTGACTTCGTTTTCTTCCTCGGAACACCCTTCGTGACACCCGGTGTACGGGGATGAAAACTAAAGATAAATAAAATATAACAGAAATGAAAAACAATTATGAACACGAATTCACGAGGTTAGAAAATATTGTTGGTTGTACGATAACTCCGTTGACTAACGACGTCTGGACGTACGGCAAACACGTGAATAGAATGAAACTACACGAGAAGGAGGAGGTGGAGGAGGAGGACGAGGACGAGGACGACGACGACCACTTGACTGCAGTGTGAATAATGCAGACGTATTACACGGAGCGAGTTTTCAGGGGGGTTGGGGGGGTGGGGAGTGAAAGTTAGAAATATGATACGGTTGTCGGGCGTTAGTTTTGTCTTTCCGAACTCGTTGTTTGTATTACACGCGTATCAATGGTATGAATGTTTCACGTATCGACTGTACCTACCTATATAATTACAGTTCCCGCATTCCACATGTACAGGTTCGATAATGTTATTTATGGCTCCCCGAAGCGGTCGTTTGTCTAAAATGTTAGATATATACATACATACATACATACATACATCCGTATACGACGTACGGTTAGTTATCATCGTCGCGCACACATCGGAGACACGCACGCTCGGATCGACGCATTTAACGTATTGTACGTACATACATGTATACCAGTAGGTGAGTCGACGCTACGAACGTCGAGTCGATGACTTAACGGAGCGAGTTTTCTACCCCACGGGATACGTTAAATACGTACAGAGGACTCGCACACGGATGTACGTGCATTGGGGGGAAGGGGGGGTACAGGGAGGTATGTACACGGTGGATATTGGACGGTATTTCTTCGGGTGTCATACCGAGCGCGGCACATTTCATTTAGCAAATTGGCAATAAATAGCGGGAACCTCCCTCTTCTGCTGCCGGTTTCAACCCTCGCCCTCGAGCGGAACCCTCGGCCCCCGCCGCGCGAGCGAGCGAGCGGTACCTTCGAAACCCCAAAACCCTCCGCGCCGCCCCAACTCCCATAATTCCCGAATTAAGTTCGTCGAGCTGGAGGTGGAGTGCCCGCGGGAGTTTCCGTAGAACTTTCGTTGCTCGTTGCTCGAAGGGAAGGGAAGGGAAGGGAAGGGAAGGGAGATCGGCCTCGGTGTCTCCGCCGAACACCTGCCAGAAACCCCCCGCTTTCTCGATCCGACGCTCCCGTATACGGAAGCGGCGAGGGTTAAATTCGCGTCTGTCTATCTTTCCCTCGCACGGATGTGTATACCTACGATTTACATAATATACGTGTACACAAGGAGAGGGAGAGAGAGAACGACGGAACTTTGCAACCGTTTCTCTCGCTGGGGGTGCACCGTACTACCGCGTATACCTATACCTATACATCTACACGTACGTGTAACTACGCTGTACACTCGTAGATGTGGTCGGTAGCACGCGATCGTCAAACGCGAAGCTATAAACGTAAACAAGGGCTGTTGGGTTTAGGGTACGGTAGGCAGCCTCCGAATGAGCGCGCTCCCACAATCAGAGCTAAACATTTTACACCCTTTGCCAGCGGCTCTCAACTATGTAGTTGAAATTCGACAGAAACACGCCGTTTTCGAAAAATGACAGAGTTTTATTTATTTATTTATTTATTTATTTTTTTCAAGGGAAATCAAAAAATTACTCGGGACACTCACCTGTACACTGAGAAACAGAGAGAGAGAGAGAGAGAGAGAGAGAGAGAGATATTTGCGCCGCTCCACGTACTTTGCGGAAAGGTCGCGGAGTGAAGTGTGAAGTGTATGACATCGGCGAGGTACACGTGCCAGCGAAGTGCCAATGACGCCGGTAGGAGCTCGCGGAGCAGTTCAGAAGCAAAGAAGGTGGTTGGTAGGTAGGTAGGTAGGTAGGCACCGTTGAGATTAAAGAACCTTGTCGCGTTCTGACTGCAACGGCAGCATCCTTCGTCCAACGTGACGAGGTGTTCCACGTACCGACACGTGGCAAACATGCACAGGGTGGCACGGTCTCTCCGTGTACAGATACACCACTACTACCACTACGAAGCGCGACGACACCGAGAATTATACCACACGAGTCGAGAAGTGCATCGTTCAGACGCGAAAGGGTAACTGTATACACACACACGGTAGGTGGGTGTACGCGTAGGTATAACGTAAAAACGAGATGGGTTATAGGTACGCGAGGTGGAGGTGCGGTGCGGCAAAGGGCGGTCTTCTGAAAAGTGAACTCTAATATGCGCGCCCGGTGGTTCAGCGCGAGAGCGAGTGATCCACGTTGCTCTCCATTTTTCTCCCCATTCCACATCTCTTCTTGTCTACCGTTCCGTTCCGTTCCGTTTTTTTTTTTTTTTTTTGTTTTTCTGTTTTTCTGTTTTTCATTTCGTCTCCTTTGCCTTCTCCTCGTTTTTCCACCTCCCCGCATCTCTCGTCTCGATATGCACGCGGAACGAACCGCCACAATACCAGTCTATGGGTTACATATATGTATAATTTACGTGGTGTACTCGCGTACACCGTTACACGCCGTATATCTCGAAAAAATATCGACGTCTACTGCAGGTATAGGTGCGCGCCAGCGACGTCGGTGCAACCCACCCCTCTGTATACGTATGTACATCTCGATGCAGAAACGTGTACGTATATGTATATATGTATATATGCAGCGAAGCGAATGCCAGTGCCTTTGAAACAGCGGTAGGTGGAAAGGTATATTGTAGGAGACGGAGTTCTTTGTGAAGTTCACTGCAAAAGCGTTAAACGCGCTCCAGAAGTTACTGAAATATACATACATACGTATATATATACATACATATAAACCACGTATGGGTACCCACATCGCACGTACACCAACCCGTATACGTACGGTAAATAAAACACGCGGTACACCTGCCTGCCTTAGTTTACTTTGCTTGCGTTTTTTACGCATAAATTTTTATTCTCTTCGTACGTACGTACGTACGCGGAGGGCGAGAAAAATTTTCACCCCTCGCAGTCCCGCAACGAAGCATACGAAGTATATTACTCCTGTCGCGAGACGATCTTCGAAAGGATCGAAAGAGGTAGACGCGGAACTCGGGTGCCGACGAATATTCCGACGTCATTTTTTTCATCGGTCATCGGAATCGCGCCCCCCGATTCTGCCCGCTGGTTCAACTCGGACACGTAACGCGTTTCGATAACGAAGTCAGAGTTTCGCTTCGCGTTGAGTCGAGTTCGACGGCTCGGGTGGTTTTTTAGTCTGGTGCCAATTAGCGCGGTTCACAGACAGAAACTGACGATTAACACGACACCGAAAGGGGAGCTTATACCCCGATATAATTTACCTAAGCGTACACCTGTATACGTACTCGTGTACATGCATGCGTTTACAACACGCGCTCCAACTTCTTAACGTTGTTTTCGCGTTTCTAGAAACATGTGCAGGTATACATACCTACGTTGTACGACGTGGTACACGAGTATTCAAATTTCCATGTACGAACATACCTCCGTATAACACCGGCAACAAAACCCAGATATGTATTTCGAAACCTCGACAAAATTTATATCGCGCACAGGAGTCAGCGAGGAGTTTCTCGTTGACGTTGCGCGCAGCGATATGTTTCGGATGCGGATTTCCACTCTGAATGTTAAAAATTCTGATAAAAATGACAACTTTGTTCCAAGATATAACGAACGACCGTGATAACGACAACGGACAACGGACAACGGACAACGACGGAGGAGTCGAGGATGCGAAAATATTCATATTCGGATGAGAACCGCGATTTCGATGAAAATCATCGTTGCGTGGGTGGTCGCGTTATCTGCAGGCGCACGGATCCTTTATACCGCGATGAAAAAAAAATCGAGAAAAAAGGTAGAGAGAATAAAAGACGAGAAACTAAGGACCGGGGGGGGGGGAAGAAATTTGAATGAAAAATAAAGAGGGAATTGTATAAAAATAGAAAGAATAACGTGAAAGGTCGCGTTACTTTTTATAAGGGCGAGAAAGGGGGTGGTAGTGTTTTGTGAGCCGAGTGGTAACCTCAATTATACCGAACGGCGAGTTCTATGCTCGACTCGACACGCGACTAATTTTAGAGTAAAAATTAAAGGGTAAAATACCCGACCCCTCCTTCCTTCCTTCCTTCCTTCTTTCCTTTCTTTTCTCTGCAGTATTCGTTTTCTCTCGCGATTCCCGAGCACGGGAAGCCGGATATGAGGTCAGAGTTGATAAAAAAACGAAAAAAAACGGAAACAGAAAGGCGACTCGTGTACATTTACATACCTATGTACGCACGATATCGAGGACCCGAAATCAGAAGGGCGTAGCCTTGAGAAATTTGATGACGGCGACCGACAAAAAATGGAAATTACGAAAGTTCAAGTCAGACGAGGATTCCCGAGGCGTAGTCTATAGCTTTTTGTCGCGGGTTATGAACCCGTACGGATATCACCCTCGATTTGCGACCGTTGCCCGAGTTGTTCGGTGAAAATGAAACGGGGGAAAAAAACGTCTATGTATATTAAATGTGCAAGCTACGATTCTTCAAGTTATTTCGGAGCAATTTGTCCACCTTTGAATGACATTACGTAACAGACGTGTGCACGTGCAGTTAGGTAGGTGTAGGTGGAGACGTGCGGCGGGTCGGAGGTTCGAGGTTTACGCGATGTACCGCAATGCATAGAGAGAGCTCTGAAAAGTTGATGCCGAATAAAAGAGTAAGAATAAGAATGGGAATGGGAATGGGAATAAGAATAAGAATGAGAATAAGAAGGGTGAATGCGAGCGGAGAGAGACTAGACGGCGAACTGTCGGCTGGAATATATATATATATATATATATCTATAAAGCTCGATGTACCATTCTTCATTCAAACTTTTATTCCCTTGGCTTATATACTTGTTTTATTTCGCGTCGTCCCACATCGGACTCTTGTCGCTTCCAGTAGAGCTGCCATTTTAAACTTTTATGTTCCGAGCCGCATGTTTATGAAAGCAAACTCCCTTTATATGTTGTAAAATTTGTTTTCGCTGCATCTGTCGTAGAGAAAAATGGAGAAAAAAATATACCTGTACGTCGCTAACTGAAATAATTATACAAACCGCGAACGGTGTACCACCGCGCTTCAAAAAATGAGCAGAAATTTACGAAAATCGGAGGGAATCACAATTCCCGAAAAATTTGACTCACCGACAATTCGACGAACGGGACGCAGTGGAGCGACGACGAGACGACGATTTCCGACGGAAAAAAAAATCACCGCTCCAATCTTCTATTTTCCTCGATCGGAACCCCTTCGATATTCGGCACCCGCGAACAGCGCGACTCGCCTAACCACCAACGGATGATTTACGTTCGCGTTGCTGCAAAAATGGCGAGCGAGGGTTCGCGATGTTTTGGGGAGCTGGCAAAAACGTACGTGATCATTTACGCCGACCACCCTACCCAGCGTCTGTCTGCGTGTAGGCGCACGTTCGCGACACACATCTGTAAACCCCCGTGGGAATTTATCACCCGATTAAATTAGCTGTGATAAACCGAATTCGACACCGGTTTAAGTTTTCGCTCGGTATATAACGTGATATGTACATACGTATATATATAGATATATATATATATAACACATATCGTTATGTACATTGTATGTAAACCACAGCGGGATATACATGGCACATATATTTATCTACGCATCCGGTGGTTGTTAGGGTATACGATAGGGTATACATGGTAAATTTTTTTTTTTTTTTTTCCTACATACAAACGGGATGGTGATGCAGGAGTATATTAGAGCTGTGTATATCTGTATAACTCACATACACATGTAGAGTGTAGATACCGATACGTGCGCGTAACGTAAAGTGAAAGGGACACGTGCGGGCTGTTTGTTCGGCTTCGGAAAATAAAATACTTATAACGTGAGGGTAAGGGTAGGGTAGGGGGTTTAAAAGAAGCGTTGCAATAAGCTTGTCGATCCATTAATATAAGAGTTAAGTCGGATCAAAGTTTGTTAGAGTGGTTTCCTAAGTCAGGTGACGTGCCTTATTGCGGCAGGGAGTAAGTTTTTTTTTTTCTTTTTTTTTTTTTTTTCCATCCCCTCCGCATCGTGGATCCGAAGGGTTGCCGACCCCTGTCCCCTCGTCGACGTATAATTCCTGACACAATTAACCCTTTGATACACCACAGCGTACGACACTCGACCCGATCTATAACGACGTCAGCCACGGGGTGAAAGATGCAACGTCTGAATACGATAACGGATGAGGTGTGTGTGCGCTTCGCGAACGATATTCCACCAAAGAACTCGATTTGTTACGCCCGATCGGTTGCTATTACTTCTGCGAATGATACAATGGACTAGAAAAGAGAAATAACCAAAAAAAAAGTAGACAAACCGTACGATCGAAAGTGAATATGATGACCATGAACATTTTAGAACTTTCTTGTGTTATTTTATTGTGTGAAAAGCAAAATTGAAAATAAATGGATTTATTTGCACTTCGCAATTTTATTTGAAAGTGACCTTCAGCTCCAAATTTTCCTCCGCCGTTTTTTCGATCGGAATTTTAAATGAACGAATAAAATTTTCAACGGTCAGGGTAACTGAATGAATCCAACAAACTATGAAAACAATTTCTCATCAGTCGAAACCATAATTTAAATTATTCGGAAAAAAAAAAAAAAAAAAAAACCTAGAAGAAAAGAAAAAGTACAAATATTGTTTCGCTGGGTTATTAGGGGGGGACCGGTGTATAGGTATAATTATAAAGTGAGTATAAAATGACAGCGAGGACAGTCGATTAATTACGGATATTATACTCCGGATAATTGATTGCCGAGTGCAGGAGTTTGAAGTAGAAAATTTTTGTTCGCCCTCTCACCAAGGGGGTGAAACTAATGGAGCCTCGGCGTTGCCTTCGGTTGGTAGAATCAACATCTGTGAAAATTCGTTTGATTGGAACGGAGGGGGCCCCGAACTTCGAGGGGTGTCAGGAAACAACCTTCAACTTTTGACCCCTCGGGGGTGACAACCACTGCCATAAGCCGCACTTAATTTGCGTTGCAAAATTTAGCCGCTGCGGGGAAAGAAAGTACGGGACCCGTACCGCCGCGCGAACGCGAGACGCGAGGGGCTTCGCGGAGGAGGGTGACGAGAGAAAAGTGTGCTTAAAATATTAACGCCCCCGGCGCTTGCAGGGGCAGCCGTGGAAGGAGTACCGGGCACGAACGCGTTACACGTATACCTATGTATAAGTGTAGTCGGCGGTAGGGAGCGCTGGGAGGAACTGTGATGGGGTATTTCTTTGTTCACCGGCGTTCCGGGACGCCCCGGGGCGCTCCAGGGCGCCGGGCAAACAACCTGCCAGGCAAAATAATGCATGAAATACGCACCGCAGTTGTTATACGAAATTTTGCCCCTCGCCAACTTTTCCTTTTTCTCCTTTATATTCTCGCTTTTCTCCCGCTCCATCCTTTACCTCTCCTCACATTTTTCCTCTCTCTCTCTCTCTCTCTGTCTCTCTTGTTTTCCCACTTACCCCCGACTTCCCCTCCACCTGCGCCTACCACCCTCGTAAAAAGTAAGTTAAACTTTCGCCCGCTAATGAAAAACCTTAAATTTTACACGAGGCAATTGGCCCCCTCCATTTTCGCGTTCTCTGAGACCCGCCGTTGGATTACCTCCTAGAAGACGTACAAAACGCAGCTTATTCACGATGAGAAACGCACTTTAATTCACACTCGTTCCATGTTCGTTCGTACGTTCGAATCCGGAGTGAGCCTCCCCCCCAGTGAAAATTCGCCCATTTCGGGGCAAAGTTTCACTTCGAATATCGAAGCCCGAAAAGTACCCAGCGGTACGTCGAATGGGATTGGAAAATTACATCCTTTCAATTTTTCAGGACTAGACGTATCTCGGGTGCAGGGATGGCTCGGAAAAAGTCTCAAATTTTTCATCGCGCTTCACGAGAAGCACAGCGAGACTTTTTTGACACGGACGGTACCATGGAAGCTCCTTTGGGTCTCGTATCCCGTTATTACCCGATCGACGAGAAACTAGCAATACAGAGAAAATTTACCGATGCGTCTACAGGGAAATTTTTTCCCACGGATATATACCGCGATCGAAAGGCGCGCACCACTACGATTCCGGAGACGAGATGATTATAAAAATATACCTCGACAACAAGACTTTGGGGGTCTTCCTTTTTTTTTCCCCTCTCACTTCTTTTCTCACCGACTTATCTCTTTTTCCCATCCGTCTCTCTTTGTCATCCCCTCCTCTCGCCCTTTCCCGATAATTCTTGATTTAATTTGTTATCCACGTTACGCACACGAGTGTACGATACACGTGGTGGTCGTTGTACCGGACGACGACGGACGAATTCCGCATACGCGTGTATACGTAGTTTCGTATATTACAGGTACATAGCGTATATATTTATATTTTTTTGCGCACCGCGAGTCGCCGCGGCGTATTCATGATATTTACATAATTATACACCGGTAATAAACGTGGTCTGAGCACCGCCTTGAACGGGGTATGTAATTATTCTTAAAAATAATTAACTTATACTCGAGTGTAGTGGATCGTAGGTACATATAATTGTAATAAGGATATACACAACACGCTTAATGTGCCCAGGTGTTTAGGTCACATCCATTATATCAGCGAGCTTTTTTTCCACTTTTATTTTTTCGCTCTCGAGCGCAGGGGTAGGGAGCGTGTGTAAGAGACCGCGCCGCGCGATTGTTTCGATCGTTCGGCGGTGACCCGACCCGGATGTTTTCTTTCCCCACTGCGAAACCGAGCTTTTCCAAATGTGCGATTATTCCCTTCGCTCTCGATTCGCACCAATTTACTCGAAACGGTATTTATGAATAGTAACTCGAACTTGGCACTCGGTCGGTCGGTCGTCCGTCGGACGTATTTACGATGCCCTCCGTGCAACGGGTCTACGTGGTGCACGTATTTATTGAACTTCGATCAACGCTAGAATATACTATTTCTCTAGTTATACACGTCAACCTGTTTGCGCTCGTTAAAGGGAATTCCATCGCCCGCGGGAAGTTTCCTCGAGGAGCGGGGTCTCTTACACACGTATACCCACCCTTATAGATTTTACATGTACCTTTTATCGATCCCCAGGTGATCGTACGCCGCGCAGGAGAACCGCACGCTGGTACGCTACGTACGCGACGTTGACGAACAAAGTGTAGGTCGGAGGAAGGGAGGGGTGGAGGGGGGGTGAGGGTGAAAATAAGAGGGATCGCCGGGGGTGAGGCGAGACCACAAAGGGGCTGGTCTCGCTAAACATTGCGTGCTGGAAAATCGGCTCGGGACTCGGAAGTCGGAAGTCGCGCGCGGACCCGGGGCACACGGATACACCGTCGACGTGCACGTTCCGCCGGAGCGAGGTGGTGTAGTTCGCCGGGGGTTGGGGGAAGGGTCGAAGGGGGAAGGGGGAAGGGGGGGGGTCGGTGTACCGAGCAGCCTGCAGCTCGCTCTTAGAGCGATGGGAGGGGTACGAAATATTTGAGTTGCTCGGCAAACACGTAAATGTAAACTTGGTGCTTACAGTGGCGTTTACTTTTCTCTCTCCCGTCAACCCCTCGCGGGTGCCCGGGGGGGGGGGGGGGGGGGCTTTGCGTGGGCAGAGTGAAGTAGGAAACGGGCGAACGGGGGATGGGATACACGAGAGGGTGGGTCGACTAACCGTCGCGCAAATATTGACCTGGTGGGATATTGCTCCCAATCCTTGTTTGTCGTGTGCACACCTTCGTGTGCGTCCGTGTACACACGCCAATACAGAGAGATATGTACATTTCTGTCTACGTATGTACGTTTTCCGACTCTATGTATATATATATATATATCGTATACGGATGCGTATACGTACGTTCCGGGTATACCTTCGCGAGCCACTATATTTCATCTATGAGACGATAGAGTATCCCTCAGGTTCATATAGATATGTGGGTATATGTATAATTATAGAGTGGGTGAAAATAAGACGTCCTATTTGTTAATTTTTATGAATACTGCTCCACGGTTTTTGGCCGAACGAAATCTAAGAAGAAACAAGCTTCTGTTTCGTTTCTAAAACAAATTTCAAAATTTTGACAAGAAAATTTTTTCGGGCACAGAGGAATGGTTTCGAATTTCTGATAAAGTAAAAAATGGGGGTGGAAAATTAACTTTGATTAAATTAATTTTGAGGAGGATCATTTTTTCGGCTCACCCTGTACATGATATTTGCAGATATGGGTGCGTATTGAATACGTTGCAAAATTACACGTACGTGTACCGCGTCGAGCTACCTATACACAGACGAAAGAGGGGTTGGGACGATACGTTCAGGAATTCATTTATCTTTCGTTCTATTTATTTTCTTTCCTCCTACCTCCCTTCCAGTTTTTCCCCTCTTCCAGCTTCACCGTCTCGGTCGTTGGGGGGGGATGAGAAAATGTATGCCAATTCGAACCGCGTAATTACTCTCGAAGAAATCTACGGTGAGTTTGCTTGCGAAGCTTGAGAGTTTGCGATTGACTGAATCGAGATTCGCGGATTGCCAAGTTATACGTCTATACTACCTTCAACCCACCTACCTCCTTCCCTCCGGTTACTCGCCGGCGCCGCAGCGATTGATTCGCTGTTTTATCGTATAGTCGAGAGCTCGGGGAGATCATCGAAACCCACCACTTTTTGTAAAGCGAAAAAAATCAAAATTCGTCATTAAAAAATGAACCTTGCAATAAGGAAAATCCGATCATTGTTTGAACATTGTTTTCAGCGACCCTATCCTCTCCCGGAATCACCCCATATTTGTGGAATGGAGCAATAAAAAAAAAAAAAAAGCGTTGATTCTTCAGCGTTCCATATCTGCCCTGGTCAGCTCGCTGCCGTATAAGCGGAGAATTTTTTACAAAATAATTCGTGCAGGAGCTTATACTCGTCGAATTAGAATTTTCGACGAACTGAGTTCGGATCGAAGCGCAGAGGGGGCGAGGGAATTTATTTTACGGTTTTTCATTTGAAATATGTTTCGTTGAAAGCGCGTTGGAGGCATGAAATGAAGTTTCCTTTTTTTTCGCCTCTTTTTCTATCAACTTTTATTTTATTATTTTCATGTATTTTTTTTATTTTGCGAAAAAATATTTCGCCTCGAGTAATATTAAACCGCGCGCACTAACTTTCCGTGTCTGTATACGTCTGTATGTGTGCGGGGATAGAATTTTCGCATAACCTGTTTAAATATAGATGCAGCACGGGGTGGGTTACAGGTACCCAATATCGAAGAGAAATTTGATACGGGTATCATAACGTTTATTTCCTCCGCACGCAGCAGATTCTCTGGTATTTATAACGGTGAACGGTAATTTTTAATCGGATTCGCGACGCGCACATGTTGCGCGAATCTTGTTCGCGTCTTCCCGTTTCGTTCATTTCTACCTGGTATAGGTACGTACGTACGCCGGAGTTTCTTGATTCTCCGGAAGGATGTGGAGAGAGAGAGAAAAAAAAAAGGAAAGAAAAGGGATGAAAAACAGTTCGAAACGTACGCGAAGAACGTTTGCGGTTGCGGTAATAAGTTCCTTCGCTTTACTTTGAAACGAATGAGAAACAAACGATGGCAGCTGTCGCAGGTGCAGCTCTTTTCATAAATAGTTTCTTCCAGGCTTCCGTCACATCGGAAATACACGGGGTACGACGTGAACCCGGAAAATAAAATTACGGAACGCGCTCGGCACAATTAATTAGCGGTCGCGATCTACGAGATGTTCCCAACGAAAAAATCCATCTTGAAATTTTCTCTCACCAAAACTGAAGGGATTTCAATTCACGAGGGGGAAAGAAAGAAAAAAAGTTCAGAAGCGTGTTCCAATTTTTTGAAATATATAAATAAACGAATAAAAATAAAAATCGCTCGTCGAACACATTCGGAAAACTATTCAAAGGATAAACTTGGTGTATCGAATTATCGAAAAAAAATCAAATTATTTTTCAAGGATCCATTAACTTTTTATGACACAAAGTTATAACCGCGGAGTTTCGGGAATGGGTTTTATTCGGATGAAAACTCGAGCGATTTCTTTATCATTTCGTCGAGAGTAGGTATACCTAATTCGGGGATAAAAGTGGTGATCCGTTGATAAAAATGAGAGGGGAAATCGAACGTCACAGGGTGATTTCTGGCCAGAAGTTTGCGACGTCGAAACTGTAAGCCGTTCAATATATACCTACGGGAAGAGTCGGGATCCGGCGAGGGGCGGGGGCGGAGGCGGAGGGGTGCGGTGCGGTGCAGGTCGATAATGCGTTATTAAAAGTTTAGAAAGCTTCGCAGTCTGTCGGCACGCAAATCCCGAGGTATATAATCATCCGGAGGGATGGTTGGCCGGAGTCCTCTCACCGTACCTTTTCCGCAATCCTTATGCGCGGATAGCATATACACGCCTATAGATTTCGAGGGCTGGCAGCAGCGGGAAAAGTTTCGAACGGGTACTCATTGTCAGCCTTCCCGCTGTAAGGGTGGGCTGCAGGCGTATAAGTTACCTACGTACGAACAGACATATATATATATATACAGCTACCCGTACAGGTATGTGCGGTTATATCCGCACGACGCGCGCGTTAATGTGTTAGTTATTCGTCGGAACCCCGTCAGAGAGCCCGGAGGTTCGTCAAAAAAGTTTTTCCACCGGAATAACATGAGCGCAATCCGCGATCGCCTCGGGGTGGCGAAGGGGCGATAAGAAGCGGAGGAGGACTTATATCTCGTTGGGGAATCGACGAAACGCTCGAACCTTCGCCAAATGACACGGTGTCGTCGGTGAGGGACATTTTAAGGGTGTACGTGACGTACGTACGTATATCCTTACGTAACGTCGCACACCGCAATCGATTACTCGGGAGTCGTTAGAAACTTGGGTGGAAGTTATACCTACGTGTGCGCGTTGGTCGATTTTAGAACTCGCGATTGGCGGGGGGGCTTAAAAATTCTCCCTCGGCGACGCCGTATCGATAATCATCGTCATCGCAAACGACAAACAGGCCCCAGAGCTTATTTCCTTCCTCGCCCCCGCAGTGACACCGTCGAGCTTTGACGATATTAATTAACGTTGCAGAAGCCGGTAAAGAGACCGACTATACACCGCGCTCTCCGCGGAAGGAACCGAGTTAATCATTTTTCTTTTACTTGTTTTCAACTCGCTAAAAGTTTGCACTCTGCAGCTTTCCTCCTCTCCTTTTCTTCCCTCTCTTCCAGTTTTTTTTTTTTGTTTTTTGTTTTTTTTTCTCTTGGCGGAGAGGGTGACTTGATTACTTCTCTTGAAATAACTTTTCCTTTTACGATATAGAAACTCTGCTTGAAAAAGTCGACGGAGTCATCGTGTCGGATTCCGTTTTTTACATTACACACGTACAACAATAGGTATAATTGGCGAAAAGTTGACGTCGACGTTTTTCTTTCGCCGTCATTTCGTATTTCGTTTTTTTTTCCATAGGAGCGGTTGACGTGTAAACGCGACGTCGTAGTAGCGTACACGCGTTTGACGGGAATAACGGCACGGTCCGCGTCACCACCGCAGGGCGCGGACGCGGGGGCAATCCCATGCTTCATCAATACCAAATTATTGCAGTCAATTTGTTTGTTATTTGATTTCGAACGACGCCATTATATTACAGCGATAGCTCAACGCGAACATTTATGCCCCCTCGTGTCGTAGACAAAGTGGCGACATTCATCATCATTCCCCCGAATGAGTCGGACATCGTCGCCCGACCCGTGGGACATCGTGTTTCCGCTGATTGCTTGCCTGCCATCGCGCGCTATCCGCCGCGCAAATTACAACGTGTAGTTGAAACGCATAATCCGTAATTGCAACCCGCGTGCAGCCATATACTTCGATCCGAAAAATACATACAAGGGACATTCCTTGCCGAATTACTCTCCCCGCAATAACTCCGGACATGATCCGACTTTGACTTTTTTTTCTTTCTTTCTTTCTTTCTTTTCTCACAGAAGAAGATTTGATACGAAAAAGCGTGGAAAAAGTTCGCTTATGTTTTTTCGACGACGGATCTCAAGATCAGACTCTTCCATGTAATTTTTCGTACGAAGTAAGGATTGGAGAATAAAAAATCGAAATAATGCTTCAGGACAGCACACAGTCGGCACGACATACTTACACACTCAATTTACGAGGTGTGCCATTTTGCCCCAGTTATGTTTTGGCGGCCATCATGGTCGTTGTCGCTGCCAATTTCGCGGGCTCATAAAACGCGTTGAAAGTTGCTGACGTAGAGGCCACCGCAGGGACGTCGTCGTTGTAATGGAAAAGACTTAAGGAAGTGAGGAAGTTGGCGGGCGAGTGTCGCTAAAGTGCGAATTCTGCGGCTCAGTTTAAAAGAAAAGAGAAAAGAAAAGAGGGCGAGGGCGAGGGCGAGGGCGAGGGCGAGGGTGAGAATGAAATATAAGGGCGCGCGGGGAATTTGTTTCTTTTCTTCTTTTTTCATTCGGATCATCAAAGAAAAAATTACCCCGCACGCGAAATGGCGGGACCTCGAGCTCCGTGAAATTTGAGGTGCGCGCAATGTGAAAAAAAAAAAAAAAACAAGAAAACGGCGAAACGAAATCGCAGAGAGTACATCGGTAGCAAAAGCCGAATTCCGAAGGGGTGTTATTTCGTACGGTTATAAAATTCGCCGACCTACGTCACAACCCGCCTCGTATCGCCGCGATGACGCGGTGCGTAATCAGCACGCGCGCAAATGGGACGCAATTTTCTTTCGCCCTGATATCGTAATGTCGGCGCGACAGAATTGCCGCGACACACCGACCATTTATGAGCCATAAACCACGCATATTATCATAAACTTTGACCAGCTCCGCGAGTGTAACGACGCCGTCAATTAACAGACACTGCTCTTACAACGAGCAAGCTGCTGTTTACCGCCACCCTTTTCCCTCGCTTTGACGCCCTCTCCCTTCAGCGGAAGGGTGAAAAAAATTGCCCCGCGGTGACGACGTCGCACGATTTCGCGATCTGCTTTTTCCAAAATTGCAAACGCGAGTAGAAGAGAAAAAAAAAACGACGTCACAACGAAATCATCGAGGTTGGTATATAGGTGTGTTGTTTGTTCGGGGAAAAAAGCGCCCCAATTCAACTCACATTTGACCCCATAAAACTAACTGCAGAGTCGCTTCTATGCGACCGCTATGTATATCAATCAAACTTTCCCACGGTTTTGTCTATCTCGCCAATTACGTACGATCGTAGCCACCGTACACAAGGGATCGTAATAATGATTAATTGCTTTTTTTTTTTTTTATCGCCCCTAATACAGTCGGGCCTCGGTACACGTTGACTGCAATTGTCTCCGAGGTTACAGTTTTCCATACCGTGTATGTATACATATGTATACGTAACCTCGTTAGGCGTCACTCCATCCCGTGTATAATTCCTCAGGAATTTCCGCGAGCAAATCGCGTACTCGTGGTGCACCGCGGCGTCATGACGATGACGATGACGAACAACCGAATCGTCCCGCGATTACACGAGTATACACGCGAAGGGCCTCGCGCTCACCATCCTCGCGTACGTACACGTGTAACAAGCGACGCACTCACGCGTGTATACCTCACGCACGTGTGGGTGTAACGCGAGGTAACGATACATCTAGGTACGTACGTACCTATCGCATTATCGTTGATTCTCGCGTGTGCTCCACAACCGAGTCTTTGCCTAGGGATGAACAACACAACAGGTGTGCCTGAGCACCACTGAGAGCACTCCATTACGTTGGTTAGTCGGCTGCGGCTCAATTCCGGCTATGATACCACCGGGCTATTCTATACGTTGTACGTACGTACCACCCACCTACACCCCTCGTCGAAAGCTTCTGCCCCCGTCGGGCGCGTGTATCCGCGCGATAAATATGTACACGGTGAGCGACGCTGCACGGCAGTGCGCTGCGAACTTTTACCTACACGTACGTACGTTACGTACCCGATATATCCGGACGAGCGCATTTGCTTAGCGAAAAGCGTGTGTATACGGGCAGAACCAGAAGCCCCGGGGGCGCGGTGGGAGGCGCGGAGATGGCTAGACTGCAGCTTTCGACCCCCCCTCCCCTCCCGCCGCCCGCACCCCGCTCTGCCCAGCTTCATCGAGGTGCACCGCGTGTAATTAAACGGATAGTTTCCGCATTTACCATGATTGGATAATCCCCGTTTCATCCATTACCCCCTTCGTGCGATCGCTCCTGTAAGGCTGCGCCGGGGCCGGCTATCACCTTATTCCCATCTATCGCGCTGGTTATAGCCGTGTACGCAATGCGTGCGGGTTCGGTCGTGTGTGCGTGCGTAAATATATACGTAAAATACACACGGAGATCCGACTTCGCGCGTGTCCGTTAAATATACATGCCTAATAATGCGTGCGTATTTTGTACCAAAACTCGTGATCGAAACCGTGAACAAAAACTATTAGGACTTGTATATGTACGGTACACAATGTACGTGTGCATAACTCGAACCGCGAGTTTTATCGATAGGTGATACTCGCTTATCACGCAACTTTCCGGATAGATATACAATAATGTATACGACTATGTGATACATGACGTACCTATACATACGTACCTATGTACGTACGCTTTGCATAACGTTACATGTACACACGTGTGTTTTTCGTGTAGGTCGAATACATCGCGTGTGGTTACGTTGTATGTAAGCGTACACATACCATATGCACATAAATACGGTATGTAACGTACCGAATGTATGGGTGCGTAGGGCGCAGGGGGACACGTAAATATTAATCAGGCAATCTTTTAGCGTCGAATGGGGGGTGGGGTGGTGGGGTGGGGTGGGTTGACTCGGACGAGTGACTGTCGGTCGTAAGTTTGCCGCTGTACATAGGGTGAGTTGGAAACTGTAAATTGACGGAATAACTTTCCTTGTTTGTATATAGATACGGGGTTGTCATAAAACGTGGTAGGCCTCCGCGCACGGGCACCGATTAGAGAATTGCTTTTCTCGTTACGCTACGCGTGTATATATTACGTGTAGTACACCCCGACACACCGTACTTACACGACGTGCGCGTAAATCGCGTATGAGGCTACGTATTTGTTTTTACCTCGGAATCGCAAATTTTTTTTTCTCGCGAACAATTTTCTCAAACACATCGGTGATGCGTCCGACTGAAGCGAGTAATTTACAAAGTAATTCGTTGAAGAATTTTGAAAATTCACATCAACTTTTCTAGGGATCTCCTTGTTGTTCACTTTTTTCAAAGTTATGCATACAAATCATCGAGCAACCCCTGAACACCGATATTTTTTCTCAAAAATCGAATCGCCTTTTTATACGACCGTCAGCGGTGAAGAAACGTGTGTCATATTGTTCGATCGCTCCGTCAAAGTTTTCGATGTACCGAAAACTCAAGGAAAAAAAAAAAAAATTCGGATAAAACTGAAAATTGGGACATCGAGTTCGAAAAATTGTCACTCCTGCGGGATATACGTGTATATGCATGCACGTAAAATCCACCCGCTCATATACCTGCACACGTATTCACGTATCCGTCTGCATTGACTCAAACGTCGATAACTCCGCATCCTGATTGATTATTCGGTAATTTGATATAGACTCGTAAAATATCGAGAGAACAAAAAGAATTTCACAAAAGAAGAAGAGAAAAAAACAACTTGACTCAACTATCCTCCGCGCACGTATGTTACCCGTACATTATAACTATATACATATATTGATTTCATGATGATTTTTTCCTTTCCCTTTTTTCCCCATCATACGCCACTGCAGTGACGACCTTTCGTACAATATTAATTGTTTTCGATCGAGCCATATTTATACAGAAAAAAAAAAAAACTCAATCAAAAACCCATCAATCCACATTGAGAAAAAAAATATTATACCATCAGCGTGGAATGATATCGATATTTATTGAGACTGTTAGTATGTAATCATTGCTTTTTTTTCTGACACGAGGTTTTTTTTTTTTTTTTTTTTTGTATGTACATTCGAACGTGAAATTTTCACCTGCCAAAATATTTGACGAGATTATCAATTAGAACCGTTTTCGTCAGCGATTGGTTTTTCTCGCCTCTTTACTCTACTCGTAAAACATTGTAAATAAATCGGGCATGATTATTTTTTCTCGAGTACGATATCCGGCCCTCGAACACGAGAATTTACGGATACAAATGATGGAGCTAATCTAATTTCGTGCCCTTGAGATGGCGTACCTAATTTAAGGGGGAAAAAAAAAGCTCGGCCGAAACAAGCAGGTATACGGGTTATACCGCTACGTCACGGAATAAAGCGTTTTAGTTCCTTTCTTTTCGTACCTTTTTTTTATTTTATATTTCTCTTTTTGCTCCTCAATCCGAAACGGAAAAATTCGTTTTTTTCACGCAACGTGACGAGACCGACGAGTGGATTCAGTTATTTGACTCTCGATGAAATGAAATATATTATACACGGTGCAAAAGGGGCGCGTCACGCCAAATCATCAAATTACCTCGAATTCGAACTTCGATTTTTTTTTTGTGCACGTTTATTTGACCACAACGTGAAAAAAGTGACTGAAATCTCGATTAAAATCGAAAATTTTGATTCCGACAAAATCGCGGAGTAATCTTCCGTCTCGTCGGGAATTATAATTTCGAAAAAAGCCGTTAAAAAATAGTCTGGATCGTTGTACGTATTGTTCGAAATGAAATATGAAATATCCCACGAGTAAACTATTACACGACGTGTATAACGTGGAGGATCAGAGCCGTTGGCGCGAAACAATTAATCACGCACCTACGATTTAAGTGTATAGTTACAGCGCAATCAGATCGCGTTAATTCGTTCGTTCGTTCGTTCATTCGTTCCCTCGCTATACATATACGTGTACACGTATAATATTTATGTGCTTACATTCAGATATATACCGAATGGTGTAGAACCTACGTGCGTATGAGTTACGTACCTCCACCCTACCTGTGTACAACTCTCATTGACATCCGATAAACAACTTGGCAATTTGCGGTGGATTACAAGCGTCGTGTAACGTATTACAGCGCGGCTGTGCCGCACGGGCATATCGCGAGCACGAGTATCCGCGGACCGAATACGGATAAGCCGGTACTCGGTATACTCGGTACGTGTATGATCGAGATGAGATGCGATCGAAAGGATCGTAGGTACGTACGTACATGAGAGACGCGTGCGTATAAGGGAGGATCGCAAGACGACGGTATTGCCATCAGGGATCGGAGGCATATCGTTGTAGGGAGGGAGAAAGAGGTGGGATGAGCTATGTAGGAGCGACGAAACGCGGTTGATCTTGCGATGTCAAGTGGATTAATTTGGGAAGGAGAGAAATTAATTTCAATTGCCGGGCTCGGCGCGACCGTTGCAGCGTAGTTATACGTACGGTACCTAATACAGCTCGTCGTCGTCGTCGTCCTCCTCGACGTCTGCGTAGCCGCCGGTTCGACTTCCTTCCTTCTTGGAAGCGTAAACTCGTTTATACTTCCAGAGACAGACGATTACTCCGAGGCGAGAGCGGGGAAAGCGCCGTTTTATTAATATACTTCTCCGCTACCGCGGTGCCGCATCGTATCGAATTAAAGACCGAGTTACGACGAAAGGGGCTGGCTCTTCAACGGACATCGGGGACTACGCGCTCCGTATAGCGGGGAAGAGACGCCCGATTTCATCCAACGTCTCCTTACTTACCGACGGAGAAGCGCCCGGTTTAAGGGTTGCCTCGCTGCAAGGGTCGTAGAACTCGAGGAACGAACGAGCGAATCCTAAATACTCCGAAGACGAGTAATTACACCGACTTCGTCGCGTGCGGTGTACACGCTTATACTTAAATTCCTTATCGCCATTATACGTCTGTTGAATTTAGGCTATATACTTTACGAAGAGCTTTAGAGACGTTGAAATTGAGAAAAAATCGAGAAACGAAGACCGGTCAAAAATTCGATTCCTATATGGCATCCCACCAGGTATAAAAAATGCCGGAGTTCGTTACCGTGTAGTTTCTCTAACAAAAAAAAAAGAAAAGAAGTGGATATAAAAATTAAAAAAAAAAAATGGGGGGATCAATATTCCCGTCGCATCTTGTGTAAATACACGTACACGTGTATCACTGTACGTATCGCGCGGTATATAAATCTCAATATCTGCTCCGTAACCAGATGGAAGTTTATGCGAAGTAACGACGACGACCGTCGAGTCGAGGGGGTGATGCGAAAAAGAAATTATTTCGAAAGTTTACAGCCTGTCACGGCTCGATACCTGTCGAGCTTACCGCACGGCGGTGGCACTATACCGCGAATACACGTATATATATATATATATATATATATAGGTACCAAATTATACTTTTTAATTTGAGCACGCCCGCCCGAACGACCGGATGGGCGGTCTCGCGTGCTGTAGCGCCTACGTAATTCGCTCCGGAAAAATCAGCGGGGCAAAAAAAAATTTTTCAGACGTACTACCCCTACCAGCCGTACCACTACCACCGCTACCGCTATTACCGCTGCTTTTTTTCTCATCTCTTTTTTAATTCGTTACTTTTTTTTTTCTCTCTCAACGTACACCTCCGACCAAATTATAAATGTTGGAAATCAAAACGGTGGCGCACTCGCCCGCAGATATCATCGTTGAGGAGTCTTACATACGGATTGCATATTTATTCAAAAGGTACACACAGGCACGTGTAAAACTCCGTTTCACTCGAATGCACATGCACACTCGGTCGCGCGTAGCCATATGTAACGTATTTGAGTGTGTGTGTTATGTAAATTATTTTCTTCGTATTGTATCAAACATACGGTGCATGTAATGCGCGAGAAACGGGCGTTGTTCGACGTTACCATATACACATCTACTTCTACATATATGTATATGTATCAAACGTGCGTGCATCGCGGGCGCGAAAGAGCAGCGCAAGATAAAAGAAGAAAAAAAGAAATAATGATAATGTAAAGCAAGAACGGAGAGAAAAAGGAATAAAAGATTTAAAAAAAAAAATCAGAAAAAAAACAAAGCCAATGAGAGAAATTGTATAAAAAGAGAAGAAAAAATAATCGAGCCGTTGCCGATTACGAGCATATAATTGAGTCGATCCGAGCTGATAACCCGCGGCTAACTAACCAGCCCAAAGTGACCTCTGAGCTTTTTAATTACGGCCATAGCTATGAATCAAGCGTATTTATATTATACTCGCCGCGGCGGTTGTAGCACAACGCTTATCGCGCACGATATTTTCTACGGTATACGTATATAATATATTTAAGTATTTAGGCATGTATACGCGCATAACTATGTACCTTACAACGTTATATCGCGACGCGTATTCGTGTTTTACCATGACCACGCTAGGCACGTGCATATTCATTGTAAATCGCGTACCGCAGGTACACCACCGCTGTACACTTCACGACGATCAGCACTGATAGGGGGTTGCAAATATCGCGACACGTGTATCGCCATTCCGTAAAAGTGAAATGAATTCTTCGTCTAGATCGAGATCGAAAGGGCATTAAAATCGAAGCGCACACGACTTTATCAAAAATTCGGTCAATCTGTTTCTCCCGCAACTCCCTGATTTTCACCACATAGGCACAGGTATGTGTACATCAGCGTCACCCGCGCCCCTCACGCGGTTTTAATTTTCCGAAATTTCAACGCCTCTACATCGGTAATTTCCGGGTAATCTAATCCATCCGACCGAAACCGCTCATCTCGTCGTCGACTCCCGATCGCGTGCAAACGCGACTACACGTATGAAAAATAACAACGCACACCCTGTACAGGTACAGACGATCCACGTCGAAAGCTCGAAAGGGGTGCAAAATCAGCGTACGGTATACGGGCAACGTTTCCCCCCCCCCCCCCCCCCGCCCTCCCGACAATCGACAACCGTGCAACAACAATGTTTTACCCGAATCGGGAAAACGCGCGACGAGACACGCCCGTGATTATAAACGCGCCGCGATGTATACCGAAGTACAAATTTTACACGCACCTACACGACGCATATATGTATACACTCGACGTTCGTACCTACGTACAACGAACACCGACGCTCATAATATACCATACGCACGTATTACGCGTGTGCAAATATTCGCGGCAAAGCTGTAGAATTAATGAAATTTGACTGTAAATTAACCATCGGCGTACCCGTCTCTACGCGCCGCGCGTTTCAACGGAATATTTTCCTGGATATGTGTGTACCGCACGCCCGGAAACATCGGGGTGTCACCGGGTCTCCTCGTATAGGTGTATTGTATAATACGTTCGTCGAAACGCATGTAGGTCTGTCTACGGACGTACGCGATATTCCTATACCGTACGTACCTAAATATCGGCACGGCGATACACACTCCATGGGATTCTGGAAGCGCGAACGTGCGTACTCGGACTTTGTTGTATGGGTGCCGTTTCTGCGTACCGTACGCGTTATATATAATACACAAATGTGTATATAAATCGCGTGGCGCTCTTCGCATCGACACCGCGGAGTCCCCGCGTGCAGCGTTCGATCTACCGCACGCACGCGGTACGTTAGGGTCGAAGAATCGTCATCGGGAGAATAACGTGCAACCGTCGTTATCCGTGATAACGATGAGTCAGTGTCGCGACTCGCGACTCGCTTTTCCGTTGCGCCTCCTCTTCTCTACGCTGGTTGTACGTTTTTTTTTACTATATTTCGCTTTTTCAACTCGGAAACTTGTACGTTTTACACAGCAGGTAGGTACATGTATATAGAGAGAGAGAGACTCGCGAGATCGCGGTCGTCAGATACAGCGCACCCTCTGCGATGCGGGGTTTCTACGGACATACAACATGTACATTGAGTTGTATATATAACTATTAACCCGCACGCGTACTGCGAATTACCACGCACCGTATATTTATACATATATATATATAACAGTTTAATGTGTACCTTGCGTTTGTTAACATTACGTATTATGTATATGCAGTGGATGGATTTAGTAGGCATGAAACGCAACGGCGTGCCTATCACGTTCTACCCAATACACGTCTATAACCGTGTGGGTTCGTAACTTCGTTATCGTATATTATATTCGAAGCGTATTTTTTATACTTTTCAAATCCTCGCTGTGTTTCAAAAAAAAAAAATCGTTTACAACGGGACGGTACTTTTTTTCTACCCCTAAATCGCATAGGATTTCACCATCGCGGTGGTCTTGCCTGCGATTTCGTCTCACCCTTGAAAAATTGCAAGTTATACACCTACTTGGAATTAGACGAGAATTGGAGAGAGCCACCCCGTAGGTGGACGAATTTTGTCGAATGCGCGCTGGGTGTTTACGCGACGTGTCGCCATGTTCCCGCACGTCGGAATATACGTCGGATATCGGGAGAGAGAAAGGAGAATTTACGGGTTTTACGGGTGCAGCGCCGAGTAACTCGAGGGTTATAGACTCGAACGTATATGTATATCTAAACGGCCGTACGTACGTATACTAGTTATACAATACGGTGGAAAGCGTAAAATGGGAGGAAGGAAGATGGAAGGTATATCCTAATCACTATCGCGTGTATGTGTAATGTTCGGTGGATGTGTGTACGGTGAGTGTGTACCGCTGGTAGTTACGTGTATTTATATATCAACTGCGCGTACGTATGTACGTACAATGTGCACGTGATGGTATAGGAAGCCAATCTGTTCCCCGCGGGAACAGCGGCACTTAACGGTTATTAAGTCGAGGCGAGCGAAGGGCGACGCGGTGCGACGGCGAAATGTTGAGGGCGGTCGAGTCGAGTTTCCTACTCGCGGAATTCAGTAATTTTCAGTAATTTCTCGGCGCCAACTGCAGATTACAAGCCGGCCCCCGGTCGTCCTGCCAGCCAAAGAACTTAGCGGAGCTTGTTTCGTGTTTTTACCGCTTACCTACACGTATACACAACCGTACGAAGTATCCGCATAGGTAGGTAGGTTGGTAGGTTGGTAGGTATGTACAAATACACGTATGTAGACAGAAATGCGATATTATAAGCCGCTTGTATACAACGCCGCGCGCACCCCTGTGTATTATATACCTGTATATAGATTCACGGCTTCTACGTACACCTATATACTTAATGTAGAATGCACGTTACACGTCCGTGCACCTATACATATACGTAGCGTACCGTATATACCTATACACCCTGCCATATATTCATACAGGGTACATACATACCCCTCTCACGTATATATATATATATACACGTATACGTACGTATACACGTGGAGAATGTTTTATTATGCAAAAGCTTTCGCCCGGCGGTTGAGTCGTTCTGGCTCTGACGGGTGCCTGCCCTGTGTACGGTCGTCGGAGGGGTTGCGCGCGGGGGTGCCGTGAATCACGTAAATACGGGCAGCCATTTTGCGATAAACTTTTTTTTCGGGTGCTTTGGAGAGAAGAAAAAAGTTGGGCTATGCACGGCGCGACCGGTTTGTATTGGTGCGTCGGTGGTGACTGTGGTTGGCGAGGGGTAGGTAGTTACACGCGGAGGATATGTATAGATATACAACGGCGCGTATATACACACGTTTTACGCCGAGTTCCCGGAGGTCGCGGTGAAAGAGAGCGAGAAGCGAAAGAGGGCGGAATCGTCGGGGCGAGAGGACGAGAGGGCGGAGGAGGGTGAGAACGACTAGCGGGGCCGTTGAGGGCGCGCAGCAACGACGAGAGGGCGAGGAAGTACCCGGGCGCACTATGATCCCGACGCGGAGAGGCTTCAACGCGAGTGCCGAGAAGAGAAGAGTGAAGAGAAGAGGAGCGACGAGCGACGAGCGACGAGGAGAGGAGAGAAGACGGTATATATAACGGTGGAAGCTACCCGTCCGTCCGTTCGTCCGTCCGTCCGACCGTCTACCCTCCGTTCGTTCGTTCGTTCGTTCGCCCGTCTGCGGAAGAGGGACGGACGATTAATCTCCGATAGAAAAGTCAGAGGTTCTCAACCCCCCTCCCTCCCTCCTCCGCCAACTTTTCACTCATCCCGATGCCGAGTGCGTACGTGTTTGCGTGCGCTCCTTTTTATTATTTTAAATTCCGTCACCCTCTCGCGCCAGATGGGCCTGTTTTCTTTCTCTTCGTCATCTTACAGTTCCCTCGCGTCGCCCGTTACACATCCTCGCGACATCCGCGCCGCCACACCCCGCGACACACACACTCGTCGCTCCCGTCTATCTCGAGGAAGGATATAGTATAGATAGAAAAGTACAGGGGATTTCGTCGCGCGGAATATGTTCCAAGTGTGTAGAACCCATCTCGTTATTATCATACCTTGTGATACCTGCGATCGAGCTAGGAGCGTATAAACTTCGTCGTGTACGTTCACCGGTGTGTTTCATAGGTGTAGGTGTGTATCCACTCGTCCGTCGTACGGAGAGAGGAGGAGAGGCCACCGCAGCGAGCAGCGAGCTACCCAGCTATAAGTTATAAACGCGCTGTCCGGCGAGCCCGAAGCAATTACCGCGCGGAAACCTCTCGCGGAGCGTACCTAATGGAACCATTAGCGTATACGGGCGATAAAGTATCGATCATAGGCGGTGAGCTGTGGAAGACGATCCGAAAGCCCCGAAGCCCGCGGGGAACACCTTCGAATTCATTCCCCGTTTTCCCTATGCGATTCCCGCGTACGCCCGTAGGACCCCGAACGCCCGATATAATCGACACCGGGTATAGCGCGGTGTTGATACGTGCGTACGCGGTGCGAGATGATTATAGGACGGGAATGATCATTTTTCGGCGTTCGCTTTACTTTTTTCGTCCGCTTTCGATACCGATAACGGGTGAAACGGGGTTGAACGAACTTCCGACGTGTCGATTGTGTACGTAGAAGCGAATTCGAGAAATGTATAAGGGAAATAAACAAATATTAACAAGTCGAAGAAACAACCCGTTGTTCTTCCTTTCTCGCACGATATAATTTGGTAAAAGCTTTACTTACTTACTACCCGGTTGTATATATTAGTTACAATGAGAGTCGTGCATTATTATGGAGTGAAATTACCTAATTTCGACGTCTCACCCCGCCCACCACCCCGCCCCCCTCCCCCCGGCAGGTTCGGTTAAGGTCGAGTTAGGGTGGCGAAATCCTATATAGTCCGTAGCGAGCACGTTGCGTTACGACTAAACCGTCGTCGCTGTCGTACTCGTTCTGGACTTGGGCCACTTCGGTTCTCTACTTCGGGCTAAACCACCCCATTTGGGCGTTTTCCAGCCCGCCGACCTTACCCGGGGTAAATATATTCCTCCTTGCAAGTCCCTGGTTATACCGTACTCCCCCTGTACACGTATACACAGACATACGCACACCTACGTGAGTCGGATGCCCGCGATCGCTCCGCGCGGATCGAATGCCGCTACCGACCAACGAAACGTCAGCGTCGGGGCACTTGGCCAACCGGACGTCGAGCCGACCGAGCGTAACGCCTCTTTCGAACGGCGAGCGTGCGCCCTCTCGAAAAACGACCAATCGCGCGTCTTCCCCGACCAATGGCAGGGCCGCTTATCCGCGTTCGAAATTTCGAAACGTTCTCTCGTCGACTCCGCGCGGACCGGCTGCCTGCTATTCTCCATTTGGCGTCATGCGGTCGACGTTTTGGCCGCCGAGAAACTATTGCCCTTCTCTCTCTCTCTCTCTCTCTCTCTCCCCCGTTCCTCTCTCCTCTGAGCCTCGAACCCCCCCCCCCATCCCCCCGCGCGGCAGCGGAGGGGCGGCGGGGGCTGCGGAATATAATGCTAAGGGTTCAGACGCTCGTCAGAGGCGAAGCTTTTTTCAGGCCTATATACCAGCGACAGTGGAGCTTGTACCATTACATACGGTAAACTTGGGCGTCATATGTTCGGGCGCACGGACAAGCGAGCGCTCCCGAGGTGGCCGAGACGTTCCTTCGATATAATACTCGCTTGTCTCCCTATACCTACATCCCCTGCATCGCGTTATACGGCGTACGGCGTACGGCGGAGGCGAAAGCGGCAGCGGGCATCGGGCATCGGACGAGGTGAATGACGGCGGTCGGCTTCACCACCGTCTTTTCATCTTTTCAACGCCGCTGCTGCTCGCCACAATTTTCCTTCTCTCTCTTTACGCCGTACCGTTCGTTCCCATTAATTTCGATTTTCGCTAATTAATACGTTTGTTTTCTATATCCTATTTTCATTCTATCGTACGGTCAGTTCTATTTTGAGCGCCCCTGTCGACATCAATTATTGAAATACACTCGCGGTTTTATCGCATGTTGCACATTATGCCGAAGACCTCGCGGTTGCGACGAACGGGGGGAAGGGGGGGGAAAACGGCGAACGATCAACGGAAAAATGTTCGAGGCAACCTTTCGAACATCCGCGGCTACCGCCGCGGCACGGAACGAGATGGAACGACCCCGCGAGCTCGGTCGTTATCTTTCCTCGGGACGTCGTCGCTGATGGGACGTCTCTTTGAAAATAAAAATGAAAGAGAATGAAAAAAACAAAACAAAAAAAAAACTATCGCACACGTATATATATTTTACACACACCGCAGTGTTTTACGTACATCGTGCACACGCCGTATAAAATACACACGGCTGATACGGACCCCGTACACGTATAAGATTATATGCCGGGCACTCGTGTAAATTTTATCATATCACATTTTATTTTATTCCATTTTTCGGTGGGCGATGCGTCCTCTACGTTATCGGCAGTATACGCGTACACCCACCCGTGCATATACATGAAGAGGGATTCGAAAATTCGACCGGCTAGTAGAATCCATCCCTCGTCGATTGTTTCCCTGCACCCGCGGCTGACGTTCTACGCTCTCGATACGCGGAGAACGATTGTCCGCACGTCCCGCGAATATAGAACGATTAACAATTTCGCGCCTCGCGAAACTTTTAGAGGTCGGTGGGTGGGTGGAACACGTGTGTTTAAACACCCCTCGCCCACGTATAACAGGGCAACCGGCCTCGATACACGTGTCATTTCGCCGATCCATTAGCACGTGTATACTACACGCACGTTATACGCAGCATAATATACGTATATACATATACGTATCCGCGCGCGTACGTTATACCTGATGCGATACCGGTCGTTCCGTAAATCGATTTCTCAATTATTTCGGCGATATCAATTTTAATATCCGCACACGACGTTAAAATTTGGCAGCGCATGTGGTATTGCTGCTCGGTAGACCTTATACCATAAATTTACGTGCAAATCGTGCGCATCGCGATACTCCATCTCTTCCGATCTCGCGATGCGTATTAATAGATGCGCGACGGTTGGAAATATTTGCGAAAATATCGGTGGGACGAAAATAAGGGAAAAACTTGGTACAAAGTGCGGAGCGATCGCGCGCAGCGCAGCACCGTACTGGATCAAAGGATAGGGACGGATGGATGTTTGACGTATTCGCGATTCGCGCGTGATGGCGTTTCGCGTCATCTCTGTCGCACGAGCTAGGCCAGCTGGGCGAGAAAAATTCTCCGTTCTTTGTCAGGCTGACCGTATAATACGATTGCAAGGGTTATACGACTGCTGCGGGGTCGTGGAATCCGTCGTTATACGGGACGTCCAACGCAGGGTTTGTTTTTTTTTTTTTTGTTTTAACACGACGTTTGTTTTTACGTCAGGGACTTATATATATATACACGCTGCGCTTCATCTCCCTAATGCTCCGGATGAATCCGATCTCCCCGCGGGCTCGCGGTATCTATATATGTATGTATGTATATACCTCTTTTTGCTGTTTTTGCAACTTTTTTTTCACAGTTTTTCTTCCTGTTTCTTTTACGGTACGTACACACATGTACGCGTTATACGCGGTAGTTGTACACGTAGCTTCCCGAACCTCGGGGGTGCAGTCGAGTCAACGATTCGTAACAAAACGGACGATTAGGTAGACGCGAATGTTACACCGTTACCCGACTACATTATATTCATAATGATAGCGTAATGCTGATATTTTTTCTTCTTTAGGTCGTTCTTCTTCATTCGCTCGCGAGTGCAACGATAGCTGTTAGTTATGCTATGAAAAAATGTGAAAAAAAGAATTGCGGATTAAAATACAAGAATAGGCAAAGCAAATGCAAATTCAACCGATATAACGTTCTCCGTACTGCCGAATCATCCCCGCTGAACGTAATACGGTTTTTATTTTTTCTATCGGAAAACATAAAATTTTCGTTATACGTTCGCGTGTGTGAAAATTATTTGTTTTTTTTTTTTTTTTTCTCTCTCTTTTTCGTCAGGTGTATACACAGGTATAGGGGAAACACAGGTTTCGAACGATGTTATAACAGTGGGTATACAGTTGCGGTCGCAAAGTCACCATATATAACTGATGCAGCACGCGGCTACTGTTGTATCCATCCATCGGTTTCGTTCATTCCCCTCCAACAATTACGTATAACGGGTACGTCGGCAAACATCACGACTGCCTGTATACCCGCCGGTCGATGTTTGGGATTTTTTATCCGGTTTTTTTTTTTTTTTTTTTTCTCTTTATTCTTCGATACATACCCGTAAGAAAGAGCGATACATCCGTTGCAACAAATGTTACGTGTACTCGTTACCGTACATGAATATTACATGTGTGCGCGCGTAGGTCGGGTTGCGATAGTCGCGCATAGCTGGTCTCATGGGTGGTAAGGCGAGTGTATAAGTAGGTAGGCAAGTAAGTACAATAGATATAATTATAATCGCTCTCCTCATCCCTTTAAGTTTGCGCAAACGCGTATAGATATGGAAATGAGACCCAGCTGCGTGGGCTTAACGCTCGTATAGACCGGTACCGCGCGTTAATATCCTACGGAATACCGCGGAGTACACGACTGTAGTCAAAAACTTTACATACACTTACGCCTATAGTACCACCGAAACGACCGTTGGTCGGTCGAGTACCGGGGTAATTAGAAATATCAACTTCTGCGTACCTACAACAATCTCGTGAATAAGAATAGGTGGATATTTACACCGAATGACCACAGGCGATCAAAGAACATCCACTTTTCAAATTTTTCATAAAAACGCACGTCCGCTTTGTCTCGTGACTCGAGAAAACTTGTAGAAGAATGCGGGAGTTTTTATTTTCCATATTATTCCAAAAATTCGTGAAAACTTGATACTTGAATCGTTGGCGTACCCCGAGTGTCCGATTCCCCTATAAATATTCAATTCTCTATTATTATTTTTTTTTTTTTCAATTTTTTTTTCCAAATTGAAATTCATTTCTCTTCTCGTCCCGGGGTCGCGTCCGTCCCAATGTATATGTGTATAGACGTAGACGATGTAGATGCACGGACATCGTAAGTTGGATGCTGCATTCGTTGCGTGGTCACCGCGTCACCCGTACCTACCTTTGATCTTCTCCTCGTCTTTTTCCCTCTCGCTGAGGACTCTCTCTCTCTCTCTCTATCGTCTCTTTTCAGGGGAGACTAACGGACTCGCGCGGAGAAACCTCGAGGGAACGGTAGCCACGCAAAGCACGAACGAGGATCCTACCTATAGGATTGACCCTGGCGCTGATCCACCGGCGGAATGTCCCGGGGGACGCAAATGCGCCATTCCACCTCGGACCCCGTACGCTTCTATATCTCTCCGTATACCTGATCCCTGCCGCTGCCGCGGTAAACTTTGTTTTGACAAAGACTGTCGCTCGCCACGTGCTATACACGTTGCACGTATTGTATGTATTACATGTACATGTGTACCGCGAACGCAATCAAAAATTGCCTCTCTTCCCGCAGCGTCGAAATTTCTCTCTCTCTCTCTCGCTCTCTCTGGTATGATTCTTCCACTTTTTCAGCGGAGAGGGAAATTCGCATCGGAAGTAAAGAAAAAAAAAAAAAAAAGTGCAGCGGATTACTGCCGATTGGTTTTCATTGGCCCGTGTCCTTTGAAACGTCTGACGTTGTTCGGCTACACACAATCTCTACGAACTTGACCCAATTATCGGGGGCACCCTAAATTCTTCGCGCGCACTTACAGGGAAGGTAGATACAACCGCGCGGTGTAGGGCGCGGGGGCCTCAGCGGAGGACCCTATTGTGCATCGGAGCTTCAATCGTCCGTCAAATCTTCGTCATTTCGAGACCCCGCAGGGGCCGATGGGTACGGTTTGTAGAAAGAATTCGTCGTTACGGACACACGTGTTACGCGAACGTGGATTATACGTACGTACGTACGTACGTACATATATACTTGTACCTATAACGTGAGCGAGCTTTCCCGCAACCGTTGCATACATTATATCCACAATATGCATAGTGGATGTTACGTGGATCGTGGCCGCACAATGAACAAGCTCGAGAGAACTTGAATGGGATTACGTCACGAGCACCGACGACGCCGTCGACGTCCTCCGTCGCATCGTTCTAATCTAATCTGGGTTACCCGACATCATCGCCACTCGCTACATCCCCGGCGTTAATTGTAAGTTCATCCGCTGCGGCGATGCGTGCGGATTGTACACACCGCGCGTAGGTTGTACGTAGTATAACGCTGGGTAGGAAGGAAGGTGGCTGGGTAGGGTAGGGTAGGGTAGCTGGGTGTATACGCGTCGTATAATATTGCGAGCGTACGGTATACGTATACGACGTGCATCATCATCGCGATCATCGGTGTGCCCTCGACGTTCGTACCATGAATATTAAAGTACACGTGATTCCATCGCGCTCCGGTATTACGTATTACACACCCCCGACCCCACTGCAGTCCTCCTCCTCCTCCCGCTGCCCCATCCCCGCGCAACGATGTACCTGACGCGTATTACACGTATGTAGATATATATGTATGTATACAACGTATACCGCGGCGACATCGATATATCTATAATTTATGTGTGTGCATCGTAAAAATTATTACCTCACGCACTCGTCGCATGTTATACCCACTTTGTATAGTTTAAACGTGGAAACAGGGTGGGGGTTGCTCGCATGTGTCCGTCGCACGATGCGCGTGTTTTTTTTTTTTTTTTTTTTTTTTTTTTTTTTATCGCTGTACATACATCGCGGGTCACGCGATTTCATATCGGATAATCTATTATTTTTCTTCCCGACAGATATATTTCAGTTTTTACGTACGACCTTTCGGCTACATGTTCCATTTGGTTTTTTACCTCTTTTAATTTTCCCTCTTTTCTTTCGTCGAAGGGGCCGCGTAGCGGGTGGGACTCTTCGATTATCTGGTCGAAAAGCGGAATTGAAAAATATCATTCATTTTTAGGGAATTCGGCATTCCCGACGACGTGAAATGGACACGTCTAGTCGGGGGATGTGCCGACCTTTCGTAGAAAAGTAGTTACGTGGATTACAAAAATCAACAGTTTACGGGTACACCTCGATACCGTTGCCGCTACTTCTACTTGTATTTCTGCCGCCGCCGTCGCCGCCGCGTGATTCAGTCGCGGAGAGATCGGAGCAATAAGCGCCGCGGACGGATATAATCGAGCTAATAATTCGCGCGCGGTAATCGACTGTGAATATTCTTTTCATTCTCTTTCGGTTCCTAACCGGTCGTGCGGTACTCACGGCCGTTATTACGACCGCGCCGGCCTACAAGAGAGGCAAGAACAAGAATATAAATAGCTGGGCGAGTCGCGCGGAATCGGGTTTTGCAGGTATTATATCCGTGCACCCCTCCCGTTACAACCATCGCGCATCGGTTAAGTCGATTTCTCAGCAAGTTTCGTTCGTTGAATTCCGACGGTGTTACAAAGAACGAGAAAAAAATAAAATAAATAAAATAAGAAAAATAAAAACAATAAAAAAAAAAACAGCGAACGAAAAAGAGAAGACACCGCTCTCGAGTCAGTGGCACTTTTTCCCCCTCCTCGTTCCCCGTATATCCCGGATCCCGGATCCCTTCGCGACTCGTTTAAGCTCAATTGTCTCGAGGTGGTTGTTGCGTTGTCGGGACCGTTGAAGCGTCACGAATTGCGTCACGCCCTTAAGAACGGTCCCACTTGTATTGATTTTCACTCAAACGCATTAACATTTCTCAAGTATCGAGTAGTACGGGGAGGCGAGGGGGGCGAGGGGGGCGAGGGGCGAGGGGTGAGGGGCATACGCCGTGCAAGGCGTACGGTATTAGGGCGGTGGAGTGTAGGTTGGGTTACGTACGGATCGTAGAGTCGCGCCAGCGAGTCCCAAAGTCTCCTCGGGTGGTGGAATCTCTCGGTCGTCGTCGTCGTCGTCGTCGTCGACGTCGACGTTAGGTACGGCGAATAGCGGAGCCGCGAGTCGCTCGACTCGACTCGACTCGACTCAACTCGACTAGACTCTCAATCTCACTCTCGCTCTCCACCGGTAGAAGATATACCTGCCTATTGTGTGTATGCACTGTGCATTCACGCTACGCGAGACAAAAGAGAGGCTCGGGCTGCTCCTTGGGTGGTTCGGGAGGATCGGGGTATGGGGGATGGGGGATGGGGAGACGGGGATGACGGCGACGTCGGTGCAGCGACAATCGGCAGCGAGTGGGAAAGGGACGGAGTTACACGTCCCGAGGGTTCGGAGTCGCTGCGGCGGCGGCGGCGGAGGAACGGTACTTCGTCCTCCGATTGGTTCGGAGAGCGTTCCCATTCGTCGAACAAGGTTCGCTCCGCGCGGACTACGACGGTCGCTCCTCTCGTACGCGAGATACCCCCGACTCCTTCCCCCTCCCCGTCTCCTCGTCTCTTTCGCCCCGTTGCAGTCGCCACCCTCTCCCCCAGACCCCGCCGGTTCGCCCGACCGCACGGTTTCCCTCCTCTTCCAACTCCGGATGAAAAGATGGAGAGAGGGAACGGAAAGGGACGGACGGCGGGGAGGAGGGAGCGGCGAGTCCTTCTCGCTCCGGCTTCGAGCGAACCTCGAGAGTTGAGAGGTCTCTCTTGAAAACAGTCTCTCAGCAGCAAAGCACCAAGATCTCCGACGAGATATGGATTCTCTCTTTTTCTTTTCTTTTTTTTCTTTCTTTTTCTTCTTCTTCTTCTCCTTCTCTTTTTTCCCTCTACACTTTTTATATTCCACGCTTGCCTACCCTCCATTTTGCTTGCTCCGGGTCTTGTCTGCTTCGCCGATCTCCGACTACCGTATGTGTCAGCTGTAAGCTGTCTCGAACTCACACAGATACCCGGGAGGAATATACCCACCTATCGCGGCGCGCACCCGCGCCACGACGATATAAAATCCACCTCTAACTTTTTTATACACTGCACGGGTACCTCCGAATACAACGAGGTACATACTAGGTACATATTACAAACTCAGCGCGCAGCGCGAACTCCTAAGGTCGCTGGCTCGCATACCTCTATATGTGCCGCATGTGTATACCGCACTTTACCTCTCCCCACACAGAGAGAGAGTTATATACGTGTGCGGCGACGTGTACATACGAGGTAGGGAGACACGGCGAGATCGTAGAGACGGAGCGCGTTGATATCAACCCGTGACTCGGATGAGAGTTACCGGGGTGGATACTCACTCTATACCTACTACTTAGGTGTTGATGCTCGGTGTGCCACGGAGACGCCAGTGGTATAGGTATATATATATATAAGGTATAAGCGGGCATGCACGCTTTTTCAACCTTAATTAAGCTCGGCCGGGCGCTCTCGATTTCTTTTATAATTTCTATAATATTTTAATTGGTACGCCGGAGAAACGAGGAGAAGGAGGAGGAACGGAAGGGGGGGTATAATTGCGTTAGCAGACTCGGTCCGCGGAATCAACGGCGTGCCGAAGCGCTTTGGCGAAGAATGAAAATTCTGGCGGGACGGTTCGAGTGTATTAACGAAGTCATCACGAGATGAACGCGTATCCGTTAGGTACGCGTATCGCGTGCATAGGTGTATGTATATACCTGTGCACGTGTGTGTGTGTGCTTATACGAGTGCCGTGTGGATATATTATCCGTCTCCTACTCTGCACGCGCATCGGTCCAGCCGCGGTAGAAGGTTGGTTTTATATACGGTTAACCAACGTGAACGTTGCACCACTATCCGTATCCGTTCGGCCTCGACGATTACCGTAATTAAGGGGTAATGATTAGGGTCGCGGTGATCGCAAACCGATGTTTGTACGTTCCTACATTATTGTAATTAAAAATTGACGGTGCGGGGGACTCGTCTCGTTTACGGATCTCAATCGCATCTGAATGCAGACCAATGATGTAAGACAGCCGGGATCATTGCGATCTATGAGTAGATTAAAATTTTCCCGACCAATGAAATATTCCCACCGTCTCCAGGGCGTCGCAAGCGGTCAAGATCGTCCGTGGGACTTCCGCCTCTTTAATTGTACTTCGCGCTACTTTGGGGGAAAAATCTCCTATCGCCTCGCGAAATTCAGCGATAAATAGGGGAAACGAGGCTTGCAGTGGCGGAATGTGTAGCGCGATCGCGATGGGGGGGTGAAGGTGGAGTTGGAGGTGGAGGTGGAGGTGGAGGTGGCGATGGTGCGGCGGTTCGCAGGATGGATGAGGGGAATGAAGCTTGGCGAGGTATAAGCGAGGAGGCGAAGAGGCGAGGATATTATCGGTCGTCGCTCGCGGTGCGGTTGTGCGGTGACGGCAGTGGGGGTGGTTCGCCGCGGAAAACGCGCGACGCGGAGAGGGAAGCGACGGACTCGGGGGATGAGAAACGCGATAGGGGTGTGTGGGTGGGGGGGGGGGGAACGGGAGGGAGAGGGAGAGGGAGGGAGGGTGGGAGGCACCGCAAGGGTGGCTAGACCACAAACGAGACCGGCGTTCCGCTATCTGCTATCTGGATAACCACGCTCGCTGTGCCGCGAACCGACCCGTCCCGACCTCGACAGAGATACAACCCCCGCCGTATATACCGTTGCCGCCACCGCCGCCGCCGCCGCCGCTGCCCCCGGGTTGTATTCTCGCGCGTGATAGCCAATATTACGTGTATTCACCGCGCTAATTTCGCCCCAATTGACAAGATGAACGAGCCAGGAAACAAAATATGGCGTTGTCCGTCACGTGTAGTCAGGTGGGAGGGGGGCAGGGGGGGTTCAACGTTTTAACGTATACAACATCTACCCGCACGTATGTTACAACGCGCGGTATCGGTACGCGCATCCGTACCATGGCGTACGCGTACCTCTACATGTACGTTGGAAAATGAATACATTTATCATTTGTATACCTACGTATAGTATCTACTGTCTGATATTCGTACCTACGTACAAATTTGTGTAAAATACAACGCGCATATTCTACCGCGGTTTTTTATGCTGAACTTCCCTCTAGCGAGAGGGAAATCCAGATTTCTTTGGATCGTCTCATTTTCAGGTCCTGAAAACCAATTGAGAAGTTTTTCTTGATTTTTAGGCAATTGCGATTTAAGTAGAGAAATCTGCAAAATTTTAGTACCGACGCGACGCCTGCATCTAACTGCAGCTCAAGATATCTGGTCGAATTTACATCAACGCCAAAAGGAGATAATAATCGAAAAAAACAACGTTATACTTATGGGAACATGTTTATGGGTGTTTATCATATTAATACAGTTTTCAAACAAGTTTTTATCGGGGAAAGTTTTTCACCACAATAATGATCGTCCAAGTTTATACGACGCAAAAATGAAGCGACCATATTCAAAGATCACATGAGCTCCACGTATCCGTATACATGTATAATTATACGATAATTCTGGTTTTATATATGCACATATATTTACGAATTTCAGGCACACATAACGAGCGCATAGCGAGCGAAGCGGCAATGAATCCGAGGCGTTCGATGGTTGATTAAAAAATTCTCACGAACCCGTATCGTAAATTTTCTATTTTTATTTGTTTTCATATTTTTAACTTTCTTCAATGGAATAACTCCCGTCGTACCGCGACACATCGTATATCCCCCGTGTTCAGGGACACCTGTGCGATGCGGGTGCGGGGCACCGATCGACGAACCGAACCGAAGGTTTCACCCTCCCCCAAAAAATAATATGCGCGGGTCACACGCGAGTAGAAGACGTCAGGACTGTCGAGACGCTTGATTACCACGAGGTCGTGTACTTTCGTTTCCCCCTCGTCATTTTCTCTCACGCCCCCTTGTGTCGCGTACAAATTATCACCCCGTTAGGCTCCGTTCGCTGCTAAGAATTTCTTCGATCTTGACCGCACTTAAAATCTAATTTCACCGTGTGCACACGTACGTTATATTCGTTCACAATTCATTTACACCGCGTATATATGTGTGTGTGTGCGGGGTATGTGGAACGTAATCAAAGTTCAACGAACAATAAAAAAGAAAATAAAAAAGAAATAAATAAATTATACATGTGCGGGAGAAGTATAATAGTAATAAAGTACCGTATTACAGCGTAACCAAACGCGTGATACCGCGAGCGTCGCGCGCGTGATACGCACAACTTGAAATATATCAACGCGGCCGCGGAGAGAACGGAGTGTAATCCCTCTGGGGTAGCTTTACACATATAATACATACGTATAGTATATCTACTCGCGTACGTACCTATATACGTATACATATATATATTCGTACCGGTGTTTACGTAAAAATGTTTCTTGTATTTTTAATTAATCAGCGTAAAAACGAGACGCACGTCGTCCTCCACGGAACGGAAACGGTGAATAAATCCCATCCGTGCACGTACCTATATCAGGGCGTGAAGCGTATAATGGATATATCGGTAGATGTACCCGCCGTATATATACACTCATCCCCAATCTGTCCCCCCGCCAATCCCATTTACTCCCTAAACCCCCGGGGACTGTGAGCAGGCCCTCACTTCAATCGGCGCCATAATTTCGTTGTTGGTTCCGTTGATCCCGCAGCGCACTCCCTGATACCAGCTACCCCTCGTTTACGTGCGACCGTCGTGTCGTGCGAAGGCACGAGTCTCCGCACCGTGAGTACACGTATCGAATAGATCGGTACGCAGGGGGGCTTTGATCACTTCGAAATTCTTAAAAAAGCACGGCGAACTCTTAGATCCGAAAAAAAGGCTTCGAAGAATTGGCGAGAAAATAGAAGGGCGATCTTTCAGGTGAGTGTTTACACCTAGTACGAATTCCAAGTCCAACCTACGGTGGCCTAAGAAATTACATCGGAGGGAAAAAAAAAAAAAAAATAAAGGAAATAATAGCGAAGGTAGGTAATCGGTACCTACCAAGGTACATATAGCAGTCGAGTTGACGTGGAGTGTCCCGGACAGGCGTACGGGGTATTCGTTGTACGAGACGGAGGCGGTGGCTCCTATACCTTCAACAACCTACCTGGTGTGTATCGCGCGTATATTCGCAGCAGATATATAATATATTTTTTCCAGCGCGCGTTTATTAACGGCTTTGGCGCACGCGTAATCAACCTCCGCACGACGCGGCTAAATCTGCCGCACGCACCTTTGCGTGTTGCGTTTATAACTCACCGCGTTTTGCGAGTCGCGGGGCAACACCCCCGTCGGTCTAAACCGACGAAATTTGGGTACCGGCGTGTACGCGCAACACCCTCAAACCTGAAACCCCGAAAACTAAGGATCACGAAAAAAAAGATCTACCACAAACGTACGGGTGGGGTGAAATCACTTTTTTCGCCACTGTTCGCTGTACGGCTGGAAAAGTGAAACTGAATTTCGAAGAGACGAGTCCTTATCAATGACCGAACGATCGTAAGCTTTACGCTCTCCCGGTTACGAGTCCTGGATCCATACACTGTTTGGGTAAACATACGGCGGGCATGTTAAATACACTCGGGGCGGGGGGGTAAGTGGTTGGGTATATACGTACGTACGTAGCGGGAGGTGCCTTTCCGATATATCGGAGCCAGGGAGAGAAACGAGCGAGCCGTCGAGCGGGGTCTTTAACGTGCTCGTGCTGAGTGGTCGTAACGAATGCGCCTCCCATCTAAATTGAAGCTAAATGCATCCGTGGAGTGAAAAAAAAATAAAAAATAAACTGTAGGAACAACGGGAAACCGGTTACGCACCGGAGTAAGACGAAGTACCGGCAGCTACCGTGACGCCTGTAGTATTCCGAGGTGCTCGCTTGTCTTTTGACGCTGCCGAGCACACCGCCAACTACATATATTCTTTCACGGCTCTCGGGGCTTTCAAAAGCGTCACTTCGCCGCGGTCCGTTCCGTCTACTTTTCCGTCTTATCCGCACGGGTTATTACACGCTCTTGTGGTACCTTGTTCGTACCATTTTTTTTTTTTTTTTTTCTCTCCACGGTTTGGCGTCAATTTCTCAAAAATTACTCATTTGAAAATTCTTTCGCCCCTCCGTCGCGTCTTCGTATCGCGAATGTAAAGTTAATTCGGCTAACGCGTGAAATTTATTATTCGCGATTTTTTCACTCACTACAATTAACTCGACGAAACGGCGAGTGTCTCGCACCACCACCCTCGCTATATACCGGAACCTGAACAACGTTCGTTTCTAATCTCCGAGCTTATTTGGGTCCGCGAAACAAAATCGTTTCATGTTTACGGGGTACAATATACTTGTGCGCGGTATATACCTATTGCCTCGGAGGAAAATAACCCCCCCCCCTCCCCCCCCCCCCCCGTAATACTTCGGAGCGATTTAATTAAAATAACCGAGCGGTAGAGAAGAAGTCAAACATGGACTCGGGAGCGAGAAAATTACAAGGAATAAAAAATGAACATTGAATTAACAAGCCTCGTTAAATTATGATCATTTTACACGTTGACTACAACGAACGATGTTATGTACATGTAGTCGAATGGAAGATGAAGCGAAAAAAGAAACCGCGGAACAAGATGTGTTGCGTAGAAAGTAGAATAAATACATTATACATGAAAGATTATTCAAAACCCTCCATCTTGATGACGAGTGAGGGATTGAAAAAAAAAAAAATTGTAGTTGGCAAAGTTGATTGGGATAAGGAACATTTACCCCGGGCACGCCATATCGATGTTACTCATTAATATATACCAAGATAGCTGTGGGTAGTTTAAAACTAGCGGTAATGACATAATTATTGCTCGGTAGGTTATACCAATAGATATTTTATACTCATTAGTTTCTCCGCCGTGCGTCAAATTAGCGCGCCAGAGAAACTAATAATATATTCAGTCGTTATACATACCTGAAATATTCAAAACACGAAACACATGAAATTATAAGTGGATACGTACAAACCTGTGTAATGCTGCAGATGCGTATATTTGTTAGTATTATGCATGTACGGTAGGTAGGTAGGTAGGTAGGTACTCGGTACGTACGTACGTACGTTTCACGCTCGTATTATCATCGTCATCGTCATGGTATCCTATTGTTATTGTTATCATTATTGTTATGTAAATGGGAAGGCACAGTTCGTGGCGATCGTAGAGCGTTGGACGGTGGCGTCGGTTGAGTACGAACTGAGCAAATGGAAGAGAATAGAATACGGATAGAAGTGAAGAGAGGTGAAAAGGGACGAGCGGGGGGCTGAAAGGGGGGCAGCAGGGTGGAGGAGGAGGAAGAGAGAATCGCACCGCGTATGCAAAGCGTCCGCGTATACCGCTAACCGCAGTTATACCAGGAATACACCGCGATAGATGAACCTACCATTGAAAGCGCGAGCCGGCGGCGTGCATGACATCACTAATTATAATTCTAATCTCCATATCCTAGCCTATCTATATCTGTATATCTGTACAAATGTATATTCATGGTTACTAACGTAAATATACCCCTTCGTGGAACACGCGTGATCGCTTGGCGCCACGGGATGACCAATTGCAGGTGTATGTACTTGTTAGTCGGTGCGCCGCAGTTTCTCCATATTCGAAGAGTACCGAGTTCCTTCGTCCTTTCCTCGTCATTCCATTCTCCGCGTCTGTCCGCACCCATCGGTCACTTCGCTGTACACTGTTCTTTTCGACGCGATTGCACATGCGATTACAATATTGGTAGGAAAGACACGAGTTAAGACCGACAGGCGATACGGAGCGCGAAATAAAACTGCGGAGATAGACTACAGTGTCTCGATCGGAGACCTGTGGAATACTGACTGCGTACGTACGTACGATTGTATATACCTTTATCGAACAGTTTAGCTCGCCGTTAGGTCAAAGTTTGTTTACTTACCGTAGAACGACGAGTGTTGAGTCCGTCGAGAGGGTCGACAAAAGAAAATAGACTGATGTCCGATAAATTTCAGATGTCATTTATTAATAATGCATTCAACTGTGGGAAATGGGAGGTGAAATGGCAAGATATTAATAACGCGTCAAATTAATATTAATGTTATTATTACCGTTGTCGTTATTAGGGTTACTTTTTAATCGTATTATTTTTCTTAATCAATTATTATTTTTTTTTTTTGTCACTATTGTTATCATTATTGTTAATATTATTATTGTTATCGTGATTATTATCGTTATTATTTAACAGACGTATGGGGTTTATACATATACCTATAATATAATCAAATATTTACATTTCGAATTTTTCCTCAGCACGGTAGAAAAATATGATAGGATGTATGAAGTAATTTATATACAAAATGTACATATGTAACGTCAAGTTGTATCAATAATAATATGTATAATCCTTTTATATATATATATATGTATTTATAAGTGCTGTATCGTTATCATCATTCATATCATCATCATTATCATTTTTATCGTTATTGTTATTATCATTTTATCGTGGTAAATAGTGTATTTACAATAGACTCGGACATCTTGAGATCTCGTTGGAAGGATTCATCTACACTTCTAATCGTTATTATTCATCATTATCATTACTGTATGACTAACATTATTTAATAATTTTATTTTTTTCTCTCACTTCGTCGTATCCTAAGTATGTATAACGCAGAGGGTGGTGAGAACGGGTGCTCAGTATATCACTTCGTAGACGGTAGCCTTTTTGTCGCCCGATCCGGTGACGATGTATTTGTCGTCTGCGGAAATGTCGCAACTCAACACCGACGAGGATTCTTTGGACTGTAACAGACATCGAAACCGACGTCGCTCATTACATCGGTATACAAGAAGAACAAATAACGATGTCAACGACACCGGATTCGGCTGATATCGATACTTGACCGCGGTAGCGTCGTCGACTTACCTGGAAAATCGAGGCTCCGTAAGGCGTGCGCCAGGCGTTGAGAAGGTTGTCCTTCCCGGTGGAGACAAACCACTTCCCGCAGGACGCGAACCTCAGCGACAGAACGCATGACTCGTGAAGGTGAAGTTGGTACTTGTCTGGTTTGGTAGCGTGCAGGACCTCGACGTTGGAGTTCTCCATACCAACGGCGAGCCATTCACCGGCGGGACAGTAGCCCAGTGAAAATATCTGGGATGTGAAATCGTGCTGTTGCAGCTGCCGACCTTCGCGGAGGTCCCAAGATCTCACCGTGTTGTCGAGTCCTCCCGTCCAGAGTTTCGACCCGTCGGCGGATATGTCGATGCAAGAAGCACCGTCCGTGTGCCCTTGGAACTGTCGGACGAGCGTCTGGTTCTGCAGGTCCCAGACCGCGATGTTCCCGTCGCTGCAGCAGCTGAAGCAGACCTTAGAATCCGGGGATATCGCGAGGGCGTAGCAGGCCGGCGCCGAGGACGTGAGTTCCGCTTTTATTCGGGGCGTGGGACTCGCCAAGTCCCAGATACTCAGCTGACTGGCTTCTCCGCCGACGATCAACGTTCTCCCGTCCGGTAGGAGCTTCACCGATCGTATGTAATTGTCCCTCTGGAGACAGTCGAGCTGGGAAACCGGCTTCACGTTTCCGTTGCCACCCTGGCCGATGTCCCAGACTTTGACGCACCCTTTACCGCCGGTGTACACGTACTTCGTGGGGTTCGATATGGTTACCGCGCAGACAACTTCCCCGTGTGTCAGTGTATTTATTTGCCGCGCGTGCCTAGGTATGCCAGGACCTATCAAGGCATCTGGGGGAAAAGGGACCGGCTGCATCTGACCCTCGCTGGAAACGTGGAAACTGTACGCCCTAGAACAATTCCCATTCTTCTGATGAAGATTCGAACCCCCATAGTCTGATTTAACGGGGTTCTCGAGAGAGAAACCGCTCGACTCTGTACCGGTCAACACCCGATCGTCGTCGCGTGAAAGATAAAAATACAATACTCACGGCTTTCCACCAGGTACTCCCAAGGACCCCATCGGAGCTCTCATGGCCGCGTGGGGATCGTAAAGTTGTTGCGGAGGTGGTCTGGGTGCGGCGTAGCCGTTAAAACCTAGCATATCGACGTGCGGATGTTGTCCCGCGGGTGTCAAATGATGCGGCGGTGGACCCGGTGGATAATGCGGTGGATAGGCGCTCGGTACCGCCGACGGTGGTCCCTGAATCATTTTTCCGGATCCCGACGGTTTCGATGTACCGGATACCGAGGTGGGCGTCATAGGTTTGGAAATTGGCGTGGTCGTCTTCTCCCTATCGTCCATCTTCTTCGCCGACGGTGTGCTAGCGTTACTGCTGGTCCCGCTTCTCGGCGAATGAGGAGGCACTTCTTTTTTCACCTGACTGTTCATGGGTACCGACGACGAACCGAGCTTGTCGAGTCCATTTTCCCTAGGCGATGAGGTACCGTTTACCGCGGGACTCGGTGGCCCCTCGCTCGCGTCATCCACCACCAAATCCTGGTCGCTTTTCTCCCCGTCGCTCTGCTGAACGGAAATACGGAGAAACCGGATATGAGGATGCGCCAGTGCCGCGGAGACGTCGGTTATATCGTTACGTGTACAGGTATGTACATAAAGAGATCGGTATACCGTATTCATCTGGGATGAAGGAACGAATGCTATCCGTACGCGGGAATGGGCGACCACGTTAAACGCGATATCTGGGTATATAGCTGCCGATCGAACAATGAAGTCGGTCGACGGGAACGTCAACTAGGTACAATAGGTTTCCCCGAGGTGGTATAGAAACGCGATTCTGGATCGCGGTGGTGAAACAAAACGGAGTTTCGTCGCGGCGACAGAATAACGACAATATACGTACGTGGGCCATGTCTTTGTCCTGTTCCTTCTTCATTTTTTTCACATGCATCTGGTGGTCGTGGTGGTTCTGGGAGTGGTGAGAATGATGCTGATCCGGAGGACTCCTGGGGCGGCTGTACTTGTCCCCTGGCGATATGGAACTCCTCTGTAACACGAAGACGAATCGACCCCTCTGTAACGGGCATTTTCAACCGCGCGTCGAACCGCGTTATACGTATACCTATACCGACCCCAACGAATAAGAAGAGAGAGGCGGCGTTACGCCCGTAGTCCGATGGCTTTTGCCGCTGCCGCTATGCGTATCCGGAGACTTTTGATTTGTTTCGAACGACCGCGAGCCACGGGGACTCGTGCCGGCGCCGGATTTTGCGTGGGTGCAACACCGGTTTATATACATGGGTACGTACGTAGCGTATGATTTAACGCGAGTGCGGAGGTGACACAAAATATTACAACAACAACGCGTTTCAAATCTATCGTAAAAGTATTCTCGACAGTCGATTCCCTCCCGTGTACACGAATTCCACAGGATTCTACCGACTCGTCTCATCAAAATTCATTCACAAGCCGAACGCATGTGAGGTGAGTTAAAAAGTGAACGCCCATACTACCGGGTAACGTTTATAAACCGATCGAAAGTTTAATTGGTAAGCGTATGTATATATATATATATGCTATACCCGGGGGTACGAGGAACGGATATCGTATACCATACGTCCGCATACCGATGTTATCTGTATCTATCTATATTCTTGAAAATACCAACATCGGATCGATAGCGGATCGATATTGTTGCGGTTGTGTATCACAGGCGAGACTCAGCACCGATAGTCGCATGGTTACCTACTCCGGGGCGAGTGCCAATTACGATTTAATTGCTTAGCCGTAAGATTTATCGTGCGACGGCACCGCCGTGAAAAATACCAATGGTATAATACGTAAGTAAGTGTACGGGTATTGTGCCAACTTACACTCTTCCCACACGATGCGGTAGTAGAGACAGGGTAACCCTATACATCCTCTATATGCACTCGTACAGGACAAACGTACAGGTATTATATCCAACCGTGAAATGTACGCGCAAGTAAACGTTCGCTCACGTCCGCCGATCCGATGGCATCGGACACCCGAGATAATATTGACTCAGGAGTTCCGCGAACCGCGTTCAAGACGCGCGGCGATGTACCGAAGATTTCGCCGGGTTATTACAGTACTGCACGGTGCACGGTGACTTCGAGTCGTTTAATGGGAATCGGTCGTTCTACCGGCTACCGGTAATTTCCGACGTTACTTCTGTTCCTCCGCACACGTGGGGGTGTTACAAGGCTACAAAAGTCACCGCTCGTACGTTTCCCGTACGAATTTTCAACGCGTCGGTGTAACTCGACCTGTTCCTAAACGCAACCGCGTATAGAGCGTATAATTTACACGTATAATATGTATATCACCGGCGACACCGGACGTCGACGGAGTGCAAAGAATTGGAAATATGAAGATCATTTTTTTGCCTGTAATTGAAGCTATCCGCGCGCCCGCATACGACCCTATTGTACGCGTACGACGAGTCGCGGAAAAGAAGCAGCGAGGAGATTCGCGCGAGTCGGAAACCCGGTTGCCGGAATAAATAGAGTTGTAGCTCAGAGGTTATCGTGACTCACGGCGGCGGATCGGAGTGCGGAGGGTGAGAGAGCGGCCGCGGGTTCAAAGGCCATCCGACGTACGCGTTCGCGCTTTTTTCAATTAGCCGTACGACCCGACCCGAGGACGACCCGGCTCGTCCGAACCCCGAAGCGTAACCCGAGCCTCGACCATGTAACGGAGGACGATAATGGACTTCGGAATGTCTACATACCGTACGGACGTGCACACGGCCGAAACGCGTGTAGTGGTCGTGTAACGCGCACACCCAGCGCCGTACGCGTCATCCCGTAGGTGTACGTCGCTCCGTCCGATGACGGTGTGCGTGGGTGTTGATAGCGATAAAAATACGGAATACCTATGTGCACCGGCTAAAATGGGCGCTGAGAGAAGCAATGATTACAGAGTGGAGGCCTGCGCTATACCCGGGCAGAGATGGTCCCGGGATGAGTAGAGTCGAGACGGTGGAACGCGGCTTGACGAGGGCAGCGAAGATGAGGAAAGGGAGGAGAGGAGAGGGGGGGGGGGGAGGGGGCACGCAATGGACCAGAGGACAGAATGAGAAGGCGGTAGGAGGCGGGACGCGGTCTCGAGGTGATCACAGGCGAGGACGCTAACCCGTAATACCTACGTATCTGCACTCCCCATCTCTATACGTTTCTCACTACCTCATTTATACCGTTCCTCTCCTTCTATCCGAAGCCCCGAGACCCTCCGGTTTACCTCCTCGCAGTCCGCAGCCACTCTCTGTAGAAGCATCGGCTCCGGGATTTTTTTCTTTATTCTCCCCTCGCCGCTCGTCCCTCTCAAAGTCCCTCTTTTTACCGCAACCTCTATTTGTTCTCGTTCGATTATAGAGATTGGAACTGTAGGCCACGTAATGGATAGATCAGAAGACTATAGAGATTCCATACCATTTGTAACCAAGTCGTGACTGGACCAAATCGAATGAACCAACTCGATTATTTTTACCGAGACCGAACGACCGACCGATCGGACCGCCGCCGCGGCAAAAGGCCCCCTATATATGTATACCCGCTCCACGATATAAATCCACTAGTTCGGTCAAATCGCACGCAGCATCGAATCTATACGGTTAATTTGGTACGTTACAGGCGTAACTAACATAAAACTTGATATTGTACCCTCGGAGTTGCGGGGGAAAGCAGAATCTCGTATCACCGCGACGATCGGCAAATGTTAACCACGGCCGCATCGCTGCACATGGCCCCCGCAACGCGATCGACGTCAAACGCCAAGCTTCGCATAGTTTTCAAAATTCTCAATCGATCAAACGAGAAGGAAAAGTTTAAAAATCGTGATGATCGGATTCGGGAATCGAGACTCGAAGTATGGCTACCGAAGTGGATAAAGATTTCGCGTCGCAGCGGCGGCACCGGACTGCAAATTTCCGGAAACTGACGCCCGAAGCCCTTCGCAAGGAAGCCCTAGCCGCAAAATGCTGCACCGCGACGTCCACCGCACCAGCGTATGACCCGTAATTATACGTATATATTACCCAACTCGTCCGTCACGTGTTACATAAACCGAAAATTTATCAAGCCGAAAGCCTTTTCTGTGCAGAGGTGGCTCTCTTCCGTTCGTTTTTAACCCTCTGATTGATTTCGGCTCGATGACTGGCCACTATTATATATACTCCCTTCAGATTTTTTACCAGAATTACTTTCTTCCCTCTTTTATTTTTTTTTTCGTTTTTTTTTTTCTTTCCTCTAAATTATACAGCAACAAAGTGGTTCTCGGAGTTCCCAGTCACGTGATAAAATGCAAGTCAAAAAACTCCACGATGAAAACGGTCGTCCGACCCGGTACAAACGGGGGATCGGATACCGCCGGTCAAGTGAGCGTCGAATCTCCGATTCCACCTCGTGACGAAAACGTCCGTTCGATCAGGAAGATCAAACACTTGAAGAGGAGCGCGTTTTCCAACAAGTTCAAGAAAATTCTACGCAAAGTTCCGGCGTAAGTTCGAAAAACTAAAAAGGTATAAGTCCCGTATCCCGACATGATTCGAACAAGATCGATTTTTTTTTTTGGTTTTCTAATTGCACTTATGACCAGAGAGGTATGAATCTCTCGTTTTATCTTGGCGAATTAAAAAGATCTAAACGCGTACATTTTGAATAGAGCCAATCGTTCGAAGGTCACCCTGTATATACGTGCACCCTCATACTACACGTGCTTTTAATAAGCTCACACAATTATCCTGGCTTCCCGTAAGTAGGAAAAAAAAAACATACAAGGAGCTTAAAAAAAAAGGGGCTTATTATTAGACGCTGTGGGTTTGAGAGGGTTGAAACGATCTTTTTGTACGGTTTCCTCCTCCTCCGGATATTATGTCTTTACTGCACAGGTTCACATATGTAAAATGCAAATTGCAGACCGCTGCTATCTAATTTATCTAACGTACTATGTATTTATCGTCAGTGAGCTACGCGAGGTAATTTTCAAAGAAAAAAAAAAAAAAAAAAAATTCACGTCTCGTAAAACCTGATTTCACGATAATTCAACAATCCTGTTATGAAAATGATCTTTCGAAAAGGTAGATGAAAAAAAAAATCAAAACTTGAGAAATTCTTCATTTCTCAAGTTCGAGTCTCGTATCCTGCGGGAGAGACTCGATTCCCGGCGCATAAAATAAATGAAAATTTTTCAAACCCCGTATCCAATTTAAACTAACGTGATTTCCATGGGTTTTAATTCTCCTCACTTCTGAAGGTAACGCCCTTACGCAACGGCACAACGGACCGCAATCGAAAAAGTGTATCGGTTACGCCTTTTCGCTTTTTACCCCTCGATATATATTAACGCTTTGTAACGCCCTTTTGTGCCCTCTGTGGTTTTTTTTTTTTTTTTTTTTTTTCATCGACAACAATTAACGCTCTTCGAGACGTGTAATCGAGGGTGCGCGTTAACTGATATGTATATATAATACATGAAAACTGATGTTGAAAATGAGGGAAAAAAAAAAATGGAAAATTATAAAGAGAAGCGCCCCTCTATTAATAGCATACCGCAGTCTCACGATCAGCTGCCCGCGGGTATACACGAGGCTTCGGGCGCCTACGTATAACTGGGTGTACAGGGGAATACACGTGTGATAAATATTAATTCCTGTTAAATCGAAACGAATTTTCTCCCCCGATAAATAAAGAATCCGCAGTGGCGGTCGTACTGTGATTACAGGGGAATGGGAATGGGCGCTGAACCGCCGGTGGCCGTAGCGGAAAGACCTGGTAAAATCCCTGAGAAAAGAGGTGCAATATTTTCGTACGCAGCCAGGGATTTGCGATCCCAGAGGAATAACGCGATGGCCATAACGAAGAACGCCAAGGTGCGCGCCTCCGGCATTCCGCCCCTTTGTCTGCCCTCCCTCCCTCCCTCCCTCCCGCCCTCCTTAATTTTCGTTCTTTCTATTCCCTCCCTCTATTTCTCCTCTCTTTTGATTCATTATTTCTTATTTCGCGTGTTCAGCCAGAAAAGTGGTACACGGCAGCCGAGGATTACCTGTCCGCCGCTACCAACGGATCGACGCCAAACTGGAAGTAACCTTCGCACGCGGGCTAACCCCGAACTCACCTAGCGCGAAATAATTGGATTTTGCCAAATAAAGGAGACTCCGATATCGCGAAGAAAAACGAAATATTAAGTGCTTTCGAAAAACTATACCATCTACATTTTCACCCTGTTTTATTAGGGCGGTGATCGATACGATCGGAAAATAAAACCGTATAATATAGTCTAACGAAATGTAGCTACATATCGAACAAGTTTCGCGCTCCTTGAATATTGACGGTGGAATGAATTATCTACTTTGTACACCTCCGCTATACTGGCGATCGTGGGCGTTCAAGAAAACGATGTAGTACAGGGTAGTACGTACATGTGGAAACAATACGTGTATATATGTATATATTTCCCTTTTCATGCATCAGCAGCAGCAGCAGCCGTTATATCCCAACCCCGCTATAAGTATAACGCCCGCTCAAGCTATATACGTATACGTATACATATATGTACATATTTATTATTTATATAGGTTGTAATTCAAACAATTAACAAGAGCGGTTTACTCACGTGTCTCTCCTCCGCAGAACTCATTCCTGAAACAAGGATAAAAAAAATGGTACGATATTAAATCACATCGAACATCGCACGCCACGTGCTACTCTCGTTAATACGCGAACACGTACGCGCTGGTCACGCGATTGTGTGGGTGATATACATGGCTCGTTCGCGTCCGTGTTATCCTGCGTGAACCGCGGGATGAAAGGGTGGGGGACGACAATATTTTAGCGGAAATACATTTTGGAAGGCTTTAGTGGCTCGGCAGAATGTCAATAACATTGAGCATACACCCCCCAGCAATTGCATTTATGAATATTTACGTTTCGTGTATACATATATATATATACATATGTATATATGTATACGTGCATCGTAGGTACCACGGCCGACATATTTCTATACCCGGTGTACGTTATGCATACATGAAAGGTAAATAACTAAATACACTGTGAAACGCGATATTGTTTGAAAATTTTGCAAACAAAACGACTCGTTTGACGCGTATCTCGAATATAAAATAAAAGGGGTGCGCATTGGGAGTCGAAAATGATCGTCGTTGAACCGCGGGCGGGGCTAAAGGTAGAAAACCGTCATACATTTTGCAACGTGCCTACCTATACATATGTATATTCATGCGGAGGAACCTACGCGTTGCGTGGAGCGTAGTTACCTGCTATGTTTTATACACGTGTGGAATAAATTTGGTATATTTTATACCCCGCGGGTATGATCGTTCGCCAATTTATAAAATTGACAATTATAAAAATGGCGATTCGCCCGATCCAGCGAAACAGCTCGCAGGTTATCGATGGAAAAATTATTAATTTTACAGATTTTCGAACACCGACCGAGAAATACTCAGCGAATGCAAATACATACGCCGAAAATAAAACCATGATTCGATCACACATAAGTCGAACGTTCATCGGCAAAGGTAACCTGCAGTAATAATAATGATAAATAACAACGATTCATTGTACTGCATAAAAAACCGTCGAACAAAGAGATGAGAATTTGCGCTCAGTCATTCTTCCGAGAGCAAAGCCGATAGCCTCTGACTACGCGATCTGTACTCCATACCGAAGGTTGACATACCGTTCCGATTTTTCGGCTTCATTTTTCGATGGTCACGATTACTGCGGCAAAAAACGAACGAGTAAAAAAGCGGCCGGTAACTATTGGCTAAAATGAATTTTCGCGATGAGATTGAAAAAACTAGACCCGCGATGATCTTTCCGCCACATCGGGATGTGGCGAGTGTACAGGAAAACTGACTGAGGAATTTCTGTTGCACGCGAGGGACAAAAGTATCGCTGTATCTTCGGTTTTTAATTTCGCATGGAACTCGAGACTCTTCGGTAATTGCCAGCAGAAACACATCGGCAGACACCGGATCGCTCGGGATTCACTCGAATACGTATAGAGACGATTCGAATCTACGGTATCGGTGACATTCCTCGGATTCAAGCCAACGTAACCCAACGTCCTCGAATTATAGCCCGAAGTGTTCCATTCCCTTCGTTGTATAAAATAAAAGCTACGTTCATTAAGGTGGGTTGGAGGAAAATTTTTTTTTTTTTTATTCTCTTCGCATGGGGGCAGAATTTGTACCTTATAAAAAAAAAAAAATTGTTTCCACCCAATAATTTCTCGATCGATTGCATGAGTAGATGATTTTGGCTTTCAGATTTGGATTCCTGAGCTGATTATACGTGAGATTAATCTTGAAGAACCAAAAAAAAATTCGATTTTTGAGCAAAATATAAATCATTTTTTTAATCGGGTTTAAAATGCTTTTCTTACGTATTTTGACCTCAGGAATCCGAATCTGAAAGAAAAATTGATCTATCTCTAAAATTGACCGAGTTATCGTCAATTTTCATCTTTTTGGGGTCAAAAATAAAAAATTGATTTTACAGTCTATCTTGATGTATTTTGAGCTCAGGAATCCGAATCCAGGAGAAAAATTGATCTATCTGCAAAAATGACCGAGTTATCCCCATTTTTTCGCATTTTTTGGTACAAATTTGAGGATATCTCGAAGGGAAAAAATCGTAGCTCAATTTGGACGACGGATTCGTATTCCTGGGGTCAAAATACATAAGAAAAGTGCCATACGATCGATTTTAAAAAATCAAAATTTTTGGCCAAAATTTGAGATTTTTCCAAGGGGTACCCCTTACGATTTTTTCAGATTTTGGCCAAAAATTTTTGTTTTTTAAAATCGATCGTATGACACTTTTCTTATGTATTTTGACCCCAGGAACACGAATCCGTCGTCCGAATTGGGCTACGATTTTTTCCCTTCGAGATATTTCCATTTTTATGGTAAAAAATGCGAAAAAATAGGGATAACTCGGTCATTTTTGCAGATAGATCGATTTTTCTTCCAGATTCAAATTCCTGAGCTCAATTTACATTAATATAGACTAAAAAATCAATTTTTTATTTTTGACCCCAAAAAGATGAAAATTGACGATAACTCGGTCAATTTTAGAGATAGATCAATTTTTCTTTCAGATTCGGATTCCTGAGGTCAAAATACGTCAAAAAAGCATATTAAACCCATTCGAAAAAATGATTTATTTTTTGCTCAAAAATCGAATTTTTTTTTGGTCTTCAAGAGTAATCTCACGTATAATCAGCTCAGGAATTCAAATCTGAGAGCCAAAATCATCTACTCATGCAATCGATCGAGTAATCATTAGGTGGAAACAATTTTTTTTCAATCCACCCTAACGTTCATACGCTTGCAAGAATACGAGGTGTTACGTTTCGCGTTACCGCTATAAAATTCCATCCACACTTTTTCTCTTTCTCGCTTCTATCGTTCCTCTCTAAAATCTCTGTCCCCTTTTCTCGCTCTCACCCGATCTCGTTCTTCCGGCCGGTCAACCGTTCGCGTATCCCCTTACAGGATCGAAGGTCAATTCTTTCGAACGTCTCATCGAACCTGGGTGGGCATCGAATCGGTAGAAAAGCCGATGCAAACACGATAGAAAGAAAAAAAAAAAAGAAGGATAATGGGAAGTTGTTCGAACTGTATAGAATTGCATCAAAAATGGTCGGCGTTGAATCGCACGAGATTCTCTGCGCGTAAAAACGTCCGTACCGTCGAGGGTCGTACCGCGATGCTTACTTTCGCAATTTCCCTCGGGTCTACGCGTATAATAAGAACGTTTCACAATATTCAGCTGCCTCATTAGTCCGCGGGTATCCGAACCGAGCTCGACCTATACGTATTCGACGGTGTATAGTATTTCCGAAGGGTGGGGGGAGGGGGAGGGGGAAGTATAGCACGAGGAATGCACGTAACGCGATACACGCCTGCACGTAAAGTTAGGAAAAAAGTTCCGAAAACAAACGGCGACGCACCTCCGTTACTCTTGAGGTCATCCGGCTGCCCTCTGTGATGATCGGGTTTCCCGAGTATCGCTAAGGGGTGACCAGCGCTCCCCCCTGGCGCCGCTCCAGCGACCGTTGGAAGACCGAGACCCTGAAGAAGTGCCGCGGACGCGGAGGTTGGAACCGGTAGTGCCGATCCCGGTCCGAGTCCGGGAAGTCCCGGCAATCCGGGATGTGGTCCCATCGACGCTCCGGGTGGTAACTGCTGGGCGTGCATTTGCTGCATCAATCGCGGTAGGTCGGGCCTCTGTTGCTGGAATGGTCGGAACGAAAGAAAAACTATAATTAAAACAAATCTCATGAACAGCAGATTTACAGGTGCATCGAAACCAGAGGGAAAATTTTCCATCACGGCGTATGGCCAAAGTGGGATCGAATGAAAGGACGTAACCGACAAAAAAGTAGAGCCTGGCGAAGCGCCGTTTAGTTTTTTTAGTTTAAAATTTCAGTTTCGTAATCTTGAAAAATACGTCCTCGCCTAGATTATTCGAAAAAAAATTGTAGAAGCCAGAAGGGCGCGATTATTCTCGTAAACGGAAATGTATAGGCGGTTTCGCATATTCAGTTGTTATTCCTTCGTTCAGGATTCATTTCCAATTGAATTTTTTTATTTTTTTTTTGTTGATTTTTCGATTTATTCCTTTTTGTAAGCTCTTCGTTAAAAATGAACAACGCGTGTGCCAATCTATAGCTGCGCGGTGCGGTATTATATTCGACAAATTTTATAATCGATTTCGACCGTTTATATCCCGATATTTCCCTCGCAATTAATCAAAACTCGGATTGACAACACTTCCACATCTATACGTACGATCCACGCAATAGCATAGTTACCCGGAGGAGTAAAAACTAGCAAATTTTACGCTCGAACGAGCCGGATAATGCCATCGCCGAGTGATTTATTCGCCACTGACGAGTAGAGTGAGCCGCTGCCGCAGCTGTATATATGTACCGCCGTCGATGGCTATATAGTTACGCTTTTATATAGCAAACAATTTCAAAATTTATTGATACAGATTCGAATAGGTATACGAGCGCGCGGCCTATGCGTTATTTTATATCATTAGCACTCCGTCCACCGCGATAACCACCTTGCGGAATCTTTGCGCTCCGTTCTCGTTACTTTATTTTTATTTTTATGCGTATCGCGCCTGTGGTACCGCGTGTATACGCCAGACCGATAATTTAATAGACTCGATCTCTAATTAACATATTCGCAAATTCGATCCGCTGTAATTAAAATTGAAAGCTCGCGTGTATATATATTCGCGCCTACGCAAGAGAACCCCGCCGGTTACATAAAGTTACAAGAGTTTGTGCGCGCGTGACACTATACCTATGTACATATTATTTGTACATAAATTGAGCGTATCGTATATTAAATTATACGTATAAACGTGGCAACGTATAAGTTTTCATATTTGTCGTATGTAGGTATTACAAATTGTGTAAGTACCGTATTACACAAGACCGTGCTATGGAATTAACGGCCGCTGAACGTTCAGCATATAAACGCCGAGGCGTCGGCTTTTAACGCGCGTGCGAAGAAACTATATACGTATAAATTGAACGAGAAATAACAAGTAGAAGAAAAACTACTAGACTTTTGCGTATACGAGGTGTTTTTCTTTTTTCATTTCAACTGATTCTTTCGAATGAAACGGAGTGTGCGATAAAATCGATTGATTTTGGAAGGAGCTTTTGGTTACCCGGAGAGAAAAAAATCCCCCAACTTTCCCTCCAGTCACGCCCTTCGGTTTCTCAAGTTTCGCCACGGTACGGTACACTGTATATCTATAGACCCGTAAAATACGTTTAGATAGGATAATATCCCGCAGAGCGTATAACGTTTCCTCCACCTCCGGGGTCGTTGTTTAATATCGCCTTGCGTTTTGCTTGACGCGGCGACGAAGCGTAATTGCCGCTTCATTAGCCAAGTTTTATTAACGTTATCCGAGGCTCACGTCGTACGTACGTACGTACCCAACCTATATACTATACTATACGTGCGTATACGTATACGTATAACGAGAACGCCGTTGTACGCCGGCAAAAGTAAAAGCAGGAAGCCGCGAGCGAAGCGGAGCAGCGTGTGGCGGCGCCGTCGGAAGCTTCGAGGCAGGGTGAACGAGAATAGGTATATTCCGCGATCGTCGCCGTTGGATCTCCGCGGAGGCGGAGGCGGGCGGGGTGTGTTATTATACACACCACGTTCTATAGCCGGGATTCCTCTCGCTCCAGTTTCCTCTCTCAATCCGGCGATCCCTCAAACCGCCGAGGTTCGCAAACCACCACCGCGACTCCACCACTCTCTCTCTCCCACGTATCTGTTTACGGCCGTGTTATTAAACGAAATATTGATTCAACCCCTGTTCACCGAGCGATACGTATTCATCGCCGTCCGACCGCCGACCGCCTCCCCTGCACCCCCCCTTCACCCCCCTTCACCCCCCTTTTCAACCGCTACACTCTCGTCTGCGGAGAGCCGGGCATTTCCGATCGCGTCTAAATCGCGTTCGATATAGATGGTATATATCTGTACGCCGCGCGTATACTAGGTAATACGTACGTGAGCGTTATACGTGCATGTGCACCGATTGGTCATGTTAATATAATACGTTATTGCTTCGCCGGAGGTATAGGGGTGTGAGTGTGCGGTGCGAATGCATATAAGTGCGACACACGGGCCGCCAGTGTATCTAAATTAGCGGTACAAAAGAGGAGTGGCGTTGTTATTGACCTGCGAGCAATTTCCAGATGTATATTCGATAGTGACGTGTACCCCGATCGCGATGATTGGAGATGATTAGTCGTAAATGTATACCCGAAACTCGTGACGTGTAATGCGCGCCGCAGGATATATTGTCGCTTCGATTGAAAAATCTTCGAGAGAATTTGGTATATCATTTGGAAAAGAAGACTCTATACTTATGTCAAAAGTATGAAAAGTAATTTTGCAGACCCTACAAGCGACGCATTTTTCACTCGAAATCACCGGTAAGTTTTTGAAAAATTCGCCTCTTTCCTCCGCAGATGAATTTTCTTAAAGTTTTTTTTTTGGTTTAGAGAAAGTAAATTTAGTAAGTAAATGCGTGTCTAGTGTTCAAGTAGCGGCTAAGAATTTGAATATTTGATTTCAGGCGACTGGAATTATCTCGGTTTGACGAATATGCGGGAATCGATTATTTTAGAATTTTGATGGGATAAAAATCTAGGCGTTTGTAACAAATGGGTAAGTTACACCATCCACTTAATTTGATCTTTTTGAACGTCATTTGAAATTTCAGAAGGCTGACGCCATCGAAACCCGATATCTGAAATCGGGATTCGCATTTCGGTATAAACGTTGAAAAAAAGAAGTATGCATGCTAATTTATGGAAATTCGAAAGAATTTCAGAGCGATTTACACGCAAGTCGTATAAGTAACGGGGTAATTATTAAAAATCCACTGCAGATTCGACATCACCGAAATGAAAACTACCTTTTTTTTAATCCACCTTCTGATCGAACACCGATAATCCGAATAAAATCCGAATACAAAATCTGTTTATATCAGAGGAATTTCAAGATCGATTTGTGCCTTAGTTTTCTGATCTTTTCATTTTCTGTACGGTGCAAATAATTTTCCCAATTTCATGACGTAGCCGCACACGGCTCTTGACGATCTAAAAGTTGGAGGAATTCGAATCCGCGTCACCGAAGAGAAATCAGGTAATACGGAAATTTTCATTCGATCCAGGTGCTCGGACTAATCGATTCTCAATAGCAGTTTTAATTTCAATTGCGACTTTAGATTGATCGCGAGATTATTTATCTATACGTATTAGAACATAAGTACCTAACGCGCGTCACCGAATAGAAATAAAACATAAGGAGAGGAGAATATGGAAATATAATTCAGCTTCTTATCGCGCACTACGCATAGCTGACCAGATCAGAATCTGTAAAATTACACAGGGATCCCTCGACGGGTTCTCTCAACACGGAATTATTATAATAACGATGTAGCGGATATACAAGAGATGCGCACGGCGGCTGATCCGTGACCGATCGTTAAACTAGACGAGAAGCTGCGAATGATGTTTTATCATTAATCACACGATCGAAAGATATGAGAAATTCGAGGGAATGATCCATGGCGATTTTACATGCGGCGTATTATACGTGGTCATTATCGATCACGATGCGCGGCTATAATCGTAATTACGTGAAAAAATATTCCGTCGGAGCGAGTTTCGAGTTGATTTGAAAAATTAATCTGCTGCAGAGTGGCGCGTTATCGAGGCACGTGATTTTCCAAATCGAGCGCATGCAGCGGCACGGTGCTTTGGTATTATACGTATACCGCGACTGGAAACGTCGGATTACCAACTGGACCAGCTCGCTTTTTGGATATTCTTACAGTCTAGTAAATAAGACGACTGCGATTAATCTGGCTTACCCCAACGATCGCGTTCAGCTCCGTCATCGTGACCTGCTTCGCCCTTTCCACCGCTGTAGCGACCTGCTGCTGATGTTCTTGCGAGAGGAAAGGAAGAATTTGGGCGATTATCGCGTTCAATCGCTTCGCGATCTCCGTCTGAAATAAACAACGCACATAACGTTAATTTTCATGCCGTGGACAGTGAATGGAGGAAAATAATATTTCTTAAAATCGTATAGGTATAATATGTATAGAATAACAGTAGATACCGCGACCACTCGAACTTTCTCTCTCGATCGAGAACTATAATCGCGATCTCCGACACGAGGAGTGTGTCTTTTTTTTTTTTTTTTTTTTTTTTTTTTTTTCATTTTTATTCCATTATTTCGTAAGAGTTTTAGGCTCGTATCTTAATGGGAATCTGTTTATTATCTTCAAACGATTTCCCAACTACAAGAGGCGCATTATCTCGATCGTGATTATTCCCGTCGGTTCCATTATAATTTTAGATTCTCGATATAGTATTTCAAAAGTTAGTCATATATATATATATACACGTATACGGTAACGTACGAGTGTTCAAACATCCTCATTAACCGTTTGAGCGCTGCTTATGTCGTATCATGCCAAGAATGCGGAGAAGCGCTTCGCCGCGCTCAAACGGTTAAATATAATTAACCAAATTCTAACTAGCTCCGTCATTTTCGAGACCCGAATTCGGGACATCAAAGAAAGGCGTTAAACGTTCCTACATTGGTTTCCGTTGATCTTGAGGAGAACAAAAAAAAGATCTCACACGAAGATTTAATCGACCAACAATACTAACGAAACAATTACATTAAAATATCGTACGAGTATAACGATTAACCGCGAATGATCGACGATTCGTTGCGCGAATGAAACCCACCAGTCGGAGCCCGGGATCGGCAGTATAGGGATAATAATCCCCGGTATCCTCGAAGGTCGCTAAAACTGACAACCCTCGTCTCCCGATCATCGCCGGATAAATCCCCCGCGTAAACATTGAAATTAGTCGAGGGAGGGAGGACGGGACGGGACGAGTAAAATGAAGGGTTCGCGACGGTAGCGAATACGTGGGCCGAGGGGTAGGAGCCGGGATTGCATCGACCAAGGGGGAATAAATTGCACGTTTCACCGCGTAAGCACGGAGTACCCACGGTGTACCGGGTGACCCCCCTCCCCCCCCTCCCCCGAATGGTATAGACACGGAGCTGTAATTACACGCACTTTGCATATCTACTTATCTCCGCCGTGCCCGCGCTACGTTTTTATCCTCTGCTCTATCCTCCAACCCTTTTATCTCTTCTCCTCGCTCCGCTCGAAAGTCACCCCGCAGAAGGAGGGGAGCGAGGGAAGCTAGTTTATTTGAGGAGACGTCGCCAACCGTTGCGGGAGACGTTGAAAATGCATCGCGTGAGGTTAAACGTTCATTTGACACGTACGATGTATACGTATATACATATATGCATGTTTCGAAGAGAGACGCCGATGTGCTTTTGGCTCTATGGTAAAACTGATCGCGCGAATACGAAATTCGGTGATAGAACTGACGTTAGTCGTCTCATAGCGAAGGGATCGCAAAGTAGTGAATCCAAATTTGTATATTTGCATTTTATTTCCATAGATTTTTCGAAATGATTTGTCCTTTTTTACAGAGGTGTGCAGCCGTAAAAAGAAAATAGCGATACATGGAAAAACCGGCGAAAGAAGTGTAATTGAATAGATGATGGAACAAATGGATAAATGAATAAAATTGAGTAAAAATGTAAAAGGGTGAATAAAAGTTGAATCGAAAATACAGGGTGCGGGAGGAGGAGGGAGGCGATGTTATATAACATTCACGTATCCGTGTTTGCACTTTTTATAAATTTCCACATTTTAACCTATTGAAACACGTTTTCGTTTAATTGCGAGCACCGTATACAGTAACGGCCACAAGTTCGCGGACACTTTCGAACATTTCGCTGGCAAAAAAAAAAGGAAAAAAACGAACGAAGGAGCGTTTTGGAGCGAAGAAGGATGTTTTGAAAACCTTTTTTTTTTTTTTACAACGTGCCCGGAGATTTTCCGAACCAATTATTCCATTCGTCTCACTTTTGATGGATCGAGAGGAGACAGTCGCTGTACCGAATTTTTGTCGCTTGCAAAAAATTCGGAAGTGTACGCGAACTTGTAGCCGGTACTGTACGTGCACCACGCAGATGATACACATATGAACACACGTACGTATTACGTATTCAAGTCATACTACAGGCGGCGAGTTTCAGCTTCCAATTTGTGTGTATACGACGTTATGTATATACGTATGAGGTAGGCACCTATTTACTTGGAAAAATGGCGCTTCGTTAACCTCGAATATAAACGCGTAAATGTTGCTTTCCGTTTCCCCGACCTCGGCGGCCTGCCTCGTTTTCAAAACTTCTCCCTTAACGCAGAGATATACATTAACCGGTGCGTGCGTGGTTACGCCCCCTTTTTGCGAGTCCGTCCAATTTTTGCCAAAGTATTATTTTTCATTTTCTGATCTTATTCCTTTCATATATATATTCGTTCGTTCATTCATGTGCTGATGTTCTTGTTTGATTTTGTTTTTTGATCTCTGTTTTTCACCGTTTAAATTTTAATCAATTCCAAATATCATTATATTTTTTCACCTCACCGTATATCGTTGTTATTTTTTTAATTTTTTACAAACTGGGTTTTTTTTTTCTTTTTTCATTTCCTTATTATTTTTTGGATCGCCTGTTTTTGCCGTCCTGCAGCGAAATATACGCGCGCCCGCTATAATTATTCATTCTATTTTTCACGTCGGCTGCGCGGGGTTCGTGAGATTTTTAACATCGGACGGTATAATGTAGTCGCACACGTACGCGAATAATCGTACACGTGTGCAGCCGTATACAGGATGAACCTAGGTAGGTATGCACGTATCCAGTTGAAAAATAGGGTGAAAATATAGAGGGTACGCGGAGAGTTTATACCTATATGGAGGAATTGCCAGTAATTATGTCCTCGGGGCCGTCAGCACTCGGCTCGGGCGCTAATAAAAATCGGAAGTGGAATTATGAAGTGATGCAGGTCCCGCTCGTTGCACGCCATTATTCCTATACGCGTACCTACATCGGTGTGTATTTTCGCTGTTATGTTCGTTATTATTATTGCACCGACACCGCGCTAAATGGAGGACAATCGGACACGCTCAAAATTCGCGCGTATTCCATCCGTTACGTAGAGTAGACTTTTCTACCTTTTTTTTCCCCCCTTCTTTTCGTCGCAAAAGCCGAAAAACCGAACTGCTAATTGAGACTGTCACGCAGTCATTTTTATGTCAGCGCACCCATGTAACGACCACCGTCTATTATTGTTAGCGATGGTTTTTTTTTCCAGACCGCATTCGGTTATCATTGGCGTTCTTCGAGATCGATTTTTATAGTCCGAATCAATTTATGGACGTGAGTCGGCTGAGATCGGGTGCGATTTTAGAAATTTTTAATTGTTCGTGAAAATTGGATGGAAGAAAAATTTCTGACAAAAAATATGTCCAGATATTATCCTCGTCTATTACGTATTACGACTGCGGCAGCAAGGAGGGGAAAAATCCGTCGGAAAAAGAGCAAAAGGAAAAAATAGACGAGAGAATAAGGAGGAAAGCTTCTGTCAAGTTAATCGAATTCGCGCCGGTTTGCCAATACGGGAAATTGTCGGAGAAATCGCAAGGATACAGAATTACGGACTACCTGTACGTACGGGAGGGGCAAAATACACGTACAAAGATGCATCGGCAGGGTCGTACGTGTATCGAATTTGCCGGACAATTCTTGACCGAAAGTAGAACGACATCGGAAAACCATGAAATAAATTCAACGGGGTACCGTCGATAAAATAGAACGGAAATATCCCGGAACGTCTGGGAAATAAAAATACGCGAGCACGAAACCCGAGCGTATAACGCGCGGGGTGAAAAAGGATAAGCCCAGGAAAAAAAAGGGGTAAATGGAAGAGAGGCAGCTCTTTATATTATACATCGCGCATTTTTCTTTTTTTCCGTCTGTTTTTTTTTTTTTGCTTCAGTTTCAAAGGTTTTCGAGGCTCCGTCGACACGTTTGCGTTTGTCTATTTCCGACCGTCGCGTAGGCTGAATAAACTTCGTGATTTTACGGAGTGTCACCCAACGTCACCGTACAACCGTTTCGCAACTTCATGCAAAATTAGATCATATACCGCTGTACTCGGAAATATTATCAAAATCTACGCGGTATCTGGATGACGCGTATTATTAAAAAAAAAACTTCAGACGTAAGCGATTTTCGTTCACAATTGGTCGGAACTTTTAAACGTAAATGGGACAATTTTTTTTTTTTTCCAAAAATACTGCTCTAGATTACCGCTATTCATTTTTAAGACGTTTACCGTGTTACACACGTGGTTGAATCGAGTAACGGTATATTTGTTTGACTCGGTGTGACGCTGTTGGAAAAATTCAACTCGCGTAGATTGCTACTATAGGGCGAGAATACGATGTTAGGTAAGATACGCGCTGCTCATACGTTCGCCGAAGGTTGAGAATATATACAGACGCGGGTATTGACATACTCGTATACGTGCAGCTAATCAACAATCGATTCATCTAATTAGCTCCGACGACGGCGTTACCTAATTTGCAATGTCACTCCCCACGCGATAATTAGAAGCATGACTGTGCAAAGGGAGCGAGAGAGCGGGTTTAGGTGCCAAGAGGTTCCCCATCCGGGGCGCGTTGAGTAAATAGACGAAAACGCTCAAACGCACGTCTAACGAGACGAGGTGCAGAGTTCCGTAGACTATAAATACAGCTTATCGATAATTCGTGCAATTCAAACATCTCGATCTCGAGGTCGCACCTTTTTTTTGTATCCACCGGTCGATTAGCGGAGGGGAGAATAGAGAAAAAAACAAAAAAAAACAGAAGGAAATGTGTGTGCAGGGGACACGTGAGTACGCACATGTTATATATATATGTAAAGCTTGGGAAGATTTTATCGGAGCGTTACCAAAGAGAGGAGAATTGAAGCAATTTCGAAATACGCCGGGGATCTACGAGAAATCGTATAGAGATGGGCCGCGTCGAGAGTACCACTAGGGTTTTTTTATACGCGGTGGTACAGATATAGGTACCCGCACGACGTCCGTGTGTCTAACCTACCCGAGGGGCGATCGACGTCGACTACGCGAAGTTGACAAAGTTTCCGTCGTCACTCGATCCCATTCCAGACACCGTTTCGCGACGTGTATGAAAAAAAAAAAGAAAAATAACGGCGGTAGACTCGGGGGAGAAGCTCGATAAGGGAGGAAGAAGGAAAGGAAGGAAGGAAGGCAGGAAGGAAGGAAGGAAGGAAGGAAGGAGCAAACCCGAAAATGAAATCTACCGAAAAGTAAAAAGCCCCAACGTTCGGTTCGCCGCAAAGCTACGACGTAACACACATACTTAAATATATGGTACAGGAGCGCCGTGTACACGCCCCAGGGTTCGCGAAACAAGAAATAAGAGAAATAAAGAAATCCGAGGTTCGATAAAAAAAAAGAAGATTCGTTCAATCTACACCGTGTTCCGCGATCAGATCGTCATCGCAATATAAAATAAAGGAAAGTCAATTCGAAAGCGAAAAAAATAAATCACCTACTCGCGTTTTTCATTTCAAAGCACCGCGCGCGCACAACACGTACGATTTGATTTGAAATACCTAATTGAAAAAGCGTTGAATTTTCCCAGTTCGATTCTTTCTTTCTTTCTGTTTTTTTTTTTTTCTATTTCGCAAATCAAAAGAACGATTATTCGCGACGTAGGTGGGTACGTTCAGGTATACGCTGCCTGTCCACAATTAGGTATTGTACGCGTCTGATTGAAAAAAAAAATTTTTTTAAACGAATAATTTCAAAAAAAAAAAAAAAAGCTTCGGATCGTTAACTGCAAGGACTAACGAGGTATGCGTACGAATAGCTTTAAATATGAAGCGTACGTATAAAATCTACATACACCCACGGAGGTATGTATAGATATATACACCAACGTACATATGTGTAACGCTGTACACATACCACGTCCGATCATTTCGCAGCACGTGTAAACAAACCCCGTGATTCGGGCGATGGTTACATACGTTCCATATAGGTGTACGGTGCGGCCGTATACATATGGGCCATTCCACGTGAACCGGATCAGTCACCTCTCAGATATTTTTTTAATTTGGCATGTCGATTGTCCATGGGGAGTTAGATTTTTGTGCCAAAGGATTTTTGAATTAGTGCAAATTTCGATTTATTATGAACAATCGAAAAATGGAGAGGCGGTTTCTTTAAAAAATCATAACTTCGTCAAAAATGATGTAAGATTTAATTTTTTTTTTTAAATTTACGCGGATGAGGCTATAGATTTATGAAAAAAATAAATCGTGACGAAAAAGTTTATTTATCATTTGTTTATTTGACAATGAATTTTTAAATGATTTTTAAAACACTGATGGATAGCACCGAAAAATTTTAAAAAAATGCTGACATATACTTTGAACTATACTACAGCCTGTGAATTAATTTCAGAGATGCGTTCGGCTTTGTTTTCGAGTAAAAAATCATCGAAGTTGGCGGCGCGCATAAATTCGAGCTCGTCGACGCCTATGCGCGTGATGACGCGCGTCGAGCGACAGAGACCCTATCTACTCTCTACGGACGCTACTTGGTGTACGCTCGACCGCGGTATTCACGAGTCATTTTCGCGATGATAGACACCGTTAAAAAATCTGGAAAAAATTCCATAGCTTCCCCATAATACGGCAAAGCCATAGAGTGAGTTTCAGAGATGTGTTATTTCTCGTTTTCGAGATATCCGGACGCATTGGGACTCCGCGCTCGCTACTTGGTAGACACTCGGCGGCGGAATTCACGAGTCATTTTTGCGATGATCGACACCGTTTAAAAATCTGAAAAAAATTCCATAGCTTCCCCATAACACGGCAAAGCCATAGAGTAAGTTTCAGAGATGTGTTATTTCTCGTTTTCGAGATATAGGGACGCATATGGCACTCCGCGCTTGCTACTTGGACATATTAAGCCACAATAATATCTCGAAAACGAGAAATAACACATCTCTGAAACTTACTCTATGGCTTTGCCGTGTTATGGGGAAGCTATGGAATTTTTTTCAGATTTTTAAACGGTGTCGATCATCGCGAAAATGACTCGTGAATTCCGCCGCCGAGTGTCTACCAAGTAGCGAGCATGGAAAGTCCCAATGCGTCCGGATATCTCGAAAACGAGAAATAACACATCTCTGAAACTCACTCTATGGCTTTGCCGTATTATGGGGAAGCTATGGAATTTTTTTCAGATTTTTTAACGGTGTCTATCATCGCGAAAACGACTCGTGAATACCGCGGTCGAGCGTACACCAAGTAGCGTCCGTAGAGAGTAGATAGGGTCTCTGTCGCTCGACGCGCGTCATCACGCGCATAGGCGTCGACGAGCTCGAATTTATGCGCGCCGCCAACTTCGATGATTTTTTACTCGAAAACAAAGCCGAACGCATCTCTGAAATTAATTCACAGGCTGTAGTATAGTTCAAAGTATATGTCAGCATTTTTTTTAAATTTTTCGGTGCTATCCATCAGTGTTTTAAAAATCATTTAAAAATTCATTGTCAAATAAACAAATGATAAATAAACTTTTTCGGCACGATTTATTTTTTTCATAAATCTATAGCCTCATCCGCGTAAATTTAAAAAAAAAAATTAAATCTAACATCATTTTTGACGAAGTTATGATTTTTTAAAGAAACCGACTCTCAATTTTTCGATTGTTCATAATAAATCGAAATTTGCACTAATTCAAAAATCCTTTGGCACAAAAATCTAACTCCCCATGGACAATCGACATGCCAAATTAAAAAAATATCTGAGAGGTGACTGATCCGGTTCACGTGGAATGGCCCATATATGGAACGTACGTTTTCCATCCCTTCCGACAAACTCCAATCAGCTAACTACCCCTATAATTCTCTCGACGAGATGAGCTGTGTAATACGGAATCGCTGGCATATATATACGTATACATCGATCCTAGCGCTGGGACAAACAAACGTACGAATCGATTCTATACCGACGCGTTGGGAATACGCGTAATACACGTGTATACTACACAACGTAAGTTTCACGTCTTTTTCCGCTATAATAAGTCTCGCTGTATATCAGTTTTATATTTCGGGGGCATAGCTGAACACGCACGTGGTGGTCGGGTAGACTCGGTTATATCGGTGGATCCTTTTGAATGGCGGGTTCGGATTCCATCCACCGTACGCTCGCTCGCCACCCTTTACCGCTGCGGATGTGTATCGCCAATATTGACCGAAGAAGCCGTCGCCATCTCGACTCGACAAACCTTGTCTCCGCACCCCTGCGGTCCCTCCGGCTCTTCGTCCCCACAGAGCGCGTGTATAGGCACGTACTCGTACACGCCGCCCGGTATATATCTCTTCGGGGTTTCATCCGTCCTCGGGATAAGGACTATTTGACTTCGCCTCTCCAAACAGAGTCCGCACACATGTCTGCTTACCTCGTTCCCTCCCTCGCGCCCCTCCGACCCGCAAAACCGCCACCAGACGCCTCCTTATTCTCGCGCGTTGCGACACTCCTTCACGCGTATTCTCATCGACGTTCTCTAATTTTTCGCTTTGAAATATTTCCCCCTTTTTTGCATCCCTCTGCTATCGAGCATTTATTCCGTCCCGCCCGATTCCTTAGGTATCTCGAGGATGATTCGGGGAAGGAAATGGGAACGGAAAATAAACTCGTCCCCCGGACACATTCGCGCAGCTGGTGAAAAGCTGGTGTCCGACGTTTTACGACTCTGTATAGTATACAGAGAACGATTTCCCAGCTCCACGTATAACGCGCGCGCACGTTATTCAACGTTTCGCACGCGACGCCCGATATCGCGTGCACCTTATCCCTTCGACCGATCGCCGGTGCCGCTATCCTATTTGCTCGCAAATAAGTTGGGACGGAGCTACGGACTATCTGAATCTGTTTGAAATTTTTACAACTCCACGAAGAGATAATATACATGCACGCGTACGTGTATAGAAATAAATAAATACGTTTCATGTGCGAGCGCATGGATCGGTGCCAGAAATAAATTCGTCGTTCACCGTGTAGTGTAACTTTTCCGAATAGCCTATAGGTAGGGATGTGTAATACATGAAATGTGATATTATACGGAGTGAAAAAAAAAAAGAAAGAAAAACAACTAGGTACGAGCAAACAAGGGTTAGAAATTTGAAAGTCCTCAGGAAAATCCGGGGTGATGTACAATATTTTTCCCTATTCATTTTTCTATGTACTTTTTTGATTCAAAGGAAGAGGAGAGGAGAGTAGAGGAGATATGAAACGACGACGACGACGACGACGACGACGACGACGCTCGCGGAGGACTCGCGGGGGGTAAATATTTGTCCAGATATCACTTCTCCGGGTTCATCTCTTCAATGCTCTCTGCAAACAAGCCACTAGTGAGTCTCTAGTGGAGCGACACCCGACGGGGCCGGTGTATCGATCAAAATAATAATGATGATTTTCTCGTCGTTGATAACTCTAACGGCTGGAGAGAAAATATAAAATAAAAAAAAAAAGTGAGAGAAAGAAAAAATCTTCTCACAACGGGGGTACAGGTATTCGTGCGGAAGAGAGCACCGTGTGTATAACGTAAGCGTTGCTGCAGGTGCAACCGTTGCGGATTAAAAGCTTCGAGTATACAACGAACGGAAGTTTGGAAAATGGATGGAATTATTTCGTTCCCATTTTTTCTCTCTTTTTTTTTTCCCCATTGCGTCGTGTCAGACGATCAGAGCGTATATCTTTGAAAAATGTGTTCGACGGAGGTGGAAAAAAAAAGAGTTAAATTTTCTTCCACTATTTTTTTCGTTTTTGTTTTTGCCCCCCCGTAAAGCGAACTCGATGCGTACGCGATACCCGTATACATATACGCGTCGCACGATAGAAAATGGAACGCACTCGAGATTTTGCTTCGATATAAAAAAAAAATGAAATGTAGGCCCATTTTTCGAGCAGATCGTATCGACGCACGTATATTCGAGAGCGTTGGCTGTACGATCGATCGGATATCGTCGTCGCTAGATTAAAAAGGTTGCAACAGTTTAGGTGGTAACATCGCGAAGCCCCTATCGTTTTTTACTGCTCAAAACCGATGAGAATTTCTAGATATAGCATCGGTGCGATATGATCGAAATTGATCGAAATAAACGGAATTAGACGGTGCAGGGTACTCGAGCGATAATCGCTCGAATCATTCGTCGATAAATTGGAGGTAATTACTTTATTTCGTCATCGAACGATCGGCTTCATCTCTGTTTTTTAATCTATTTGATTTTTTCGATCATCATTTTCGGCAACTGCGAGCGCTATGATTTGGGAAAACGAACTCTACGCCTACCCCCGAATTCTATGCTACCTAATTGATCGCTTCGTTCCAATTTCGGAGTCTATGAAATTCTCTTTCTTCGTTCCCCCCCGTTGTATATGCCGCAGAATCAGTCGGTACACACGACGACGACCCTTTTTCCCCCGATAATCGCGCACGTCGCACACCTACCCTTAAATCCCTATAATACGTACAACGTATGCACGTACAAATTCTCTCCATGCGAGTCGAGCGCGCGTTGGTTCTTCGCACCGCAGCGGGGGACAATTTTTTTCCATCATCGAACGAAATTCGCCCTCGGCTGCCGGGACCGCCGCGCGGTCCCGTTCGCACTCATATTAGCAGCGTACAGTTACGTCATCGGAGGGGTTGGTTGCGTGGGTTGTTTGAGAATACAGTGCGCGTGTACACAAAGAGGTGCCCCGGCACCCTAGCGCTCTTTCCGGCCACTTGGTCTCGTTAGGGAGAAGCCAATCAACGACGGGGTCCCACCTCGTGTGCGGTATACACGTACACATACGTATACAGTGCAGCGGCGACGTAGAGCGAAGTGGGTGCAGGGGGGAAGACGGGGGGTGTCCCTTCGCACTCCGTAGGTATAAGTCTCGGGGGGGGGGGGGGGGGGGGGGTGGTGTGTCTGGCGCAAGGATAATTGGCGCGGGGGCGAACGAAGCATCCCTCAACGATCGATGAGAAATCGCGACTTTTGACTGCTACGTTGTACACCAAACTGCGATAGGGCGAATTATATATACGGAAGGATTATGTACACGCGTCAAATTCAGAGCCGCTCGTTCGTCCCCCCCCCCCGGTGGAAGGGTCGGATGTAATTAAAGGCTTAAATCCGCGATGGATACTCGGCTCGTTCACTCTTTCATCAATTTTCAATCGCTTTTTTCTCCCTCTCGTTTATTTTCATTTTATTTTTCCATCCGCATTTCTCGCGACACTTTCGCACATTGATTTCATTGACGTAATTCGATTGACGCGCATCGAATTTAACCCCGAAATTACCCGTTGCCGCGCCATAATTTTTCTCCAACCTTTCCAACATTTTATTTCGACCGATTGATCGATCCGCGGTAAATTCTAATATAAATAATAACGATAATGATAATAATAGGTGGATCGAATCAATGTCCGTATTTACCTGTTTGTGCATTTCGACGTTGAGCCCATAAGACATCTCGTAGTACTGAAACACAAATTGTTATTAACATCGAATTCGCTGCGGTCAGCCAAAGTCTCCGCATTCGATGCACCGCGTATGATCTACGTGTGTGTAATTAATATACAAGTATAGGTATACACACGTGTATACACGGTTCGAGCCGCATTTATAGGGTAAATATATGGTCAATACGTCGCGCTAAGTGCGCCCACGTGGATATCGCGTAGGTCGCAGTTATGTACACATATGTATACGTGTACATATGGGGGGGGGTACAATAGCGACGGAATCAGACAGGTGCACGAACGGGAGACTTGGGCTAATGTACGATAACTAAATTACTCTTAAGTTTATGCATTATATATGGGTACGTACAGTGTTGCGTCGGCATAACTCGCACAGTGTCCCCCGTACAGATATATATATATATATATCACGTAAAAGCCCATTCGTTTCAACTGTACGATGAAAAATTTAACCCGGTTCCAACGGTGCAACGAATAAATGAAGAAATAAATGAACGATCGAATCAATTCCGGTCTCGATATAATTGATAGTATAATTTTTTTCTCTTTTTTTATTTCCTTCACATCCTTCGGTCTCGGTATAAACTATACAGGACGTATGTATTGACTAATTCGAACGAGGTGAGAACACCTCGTTTTATTTGCTAAAGATCGAACAAACACCATTAATTGCACAACATTAATTTAGAACGTTGAATCGGCAGGTGTATTAATTTTTTTCATTACATATATATAAACACGTAGATTGCGTTTCGTTAGAAACGACGGAAGTGAACGGATCTCGCGTTACGAGGACGAGGGATGATCAGTAACCGGTGGAGAGTCGGAGTCAATCCGCAAATGTTGGGTACGCCGAAGGCAGCAGTTATGCCGATACAAAACCGATCGATTCCCATTCGAACTCGACGGTGATTAACGATAATAATTATTATCATTATTAATTATCGGTTGCCAACAGCATCGTGCAGGATCTACGCCCACCGCAACCCGACGCAACACCATTACACGCGTACATTATTGTATACGATACATGTATGCAAAGGTATGTGGATTCATGACCAACGATTCAACTCCGGGTTTCCGTGTATGGGTACCTATACTGTACGCGTAGGTGCGATGTGTAAATGCCGCCGGTAACAAGTAACGAACTCGACGACGCATTTAATTGTCGGAAAATCGAGCTGATATTTTTAAAGAGAAAAAAAAAAATAGAGGGAAAAACAAAAGTCTATTTTTCGATTAAAATTTTACGAGCGATGCTGGATGCACTTACGTACGTATACGTGTACGTGTACCTATGCAATATCAGTGCGCGATAGGGCGCGAGGTGATCGAACTTTCGAGGTGATACGAGCGTTAATATCGAGAGCGATATTATCTGTAACGGAATTACGTAGGGGCTAATTAGAGTCTTGCACCAGAAGAGCGGTCGGGGCAAAGACATTACACCGAGCGTAATAAATATCGAGCGGTTGAATTTATTGGTGGTTCACCCCGATGGCGTTGGCGATATGAATAAACGAGTAGTACCCGGCTACGTACGTATATATGTATGTATACGTGTATACGTGTACGACGTGATACAGAAATTTAGACGCCCGATGTGTGAGTACGTGTGTATAGGATATTTACGATAGAATACGCGCACACGCGCGCGTCTCTGTCTGGGAATCGCGCTTTGATCCAGTCGTAATTGATAATCACCGACGGAGTTGAATTTGCCATTTTCCACAATAGGATATGCCGTGACTCGCGATATAAATCATGATAACGATAATCAAGATGTAGACTATCGGACTCTCGACACATTTGATTAATTTGATTTGAGCAATATAATCAAACGTGTCCCGGGTACAACGAACACCTACGTACGTACGTTGCCCGATGCACATCTACGATATCGTAAATTTTCAAACTAACAATAAAACTATTACATTGTACCCGGTGCCCGATATACATATCGTATAAAATAGAAATACGATATCATATTTATACCGCAGTCACGAATGAAAGATAAATATCAAATATAAACCACATATTATTATCCTGCAAACATCCATAAGCCATGCGGTGTAGGTATATATGAGTATATAAATTATAAGCAAAAAAAACAAAGTAACTCAAAAACGAAAGGTATGTACATCATTTTCAACACGTCACGCGCATGCAGAGGTAATATGTGTAATATATCGAGGTACGTCCGCAGTCCTCCGTTGAGTAGAGTCCGTCCAAAACCAACGATCGATACATCGCAATGAATCCAAAATCCATAATTTTCGTATTTTCGATAAAAAAAAAAAAAAAATTAAAAAAATAAGAGAAGTGACGTGAGAATTTCCCCCTCTGATATGAAACAGGTGTGTATACCGTGATGAGAAACGAATAGAAATATTTGACAGAGATACGTTTAAACGAGAGCAACGAAATAAAGAGAAAACTCGAAATAAATTTGAGAAAAAAAAAAAAACAAAGGTTTAGAGAGTGAAATTTGAAAAACGGAAATAAATAAAATAAAAGAATAAAATTACGCTAATGTTTCCGACCCCTCGTCGCAACCACCCTCAAGTTAAACCGACCGCATCATAAAATAAGAGCAATCCCTCTCCCGAAACCCCAAACTGAGAGGTATGTAATTTATTGATTGTCAGAGTCTCACCATAACGTAGTGCCTCTGCATTTCGGTCTTCTCCTGAGCCAATTTCTCCAACTCCATTTTAATGCTGGACAGAACGAAAAAATGCGGGAAAACGTGCGTATTAGTATACACGATAGTTGAAGGGTTAAGCGTCGTGAAAAATTATCATTCGCATCACAAATATCGGGGTAGGTAGTTTGCTTAAAATTCGTCTATTCGCCTAACTCCGAGGAGGTTGATGGGGAGGGTTTCGATCCGGGGGGGGGGGGGGGGGGGGGGGGGGGGAAATAATGAAGAAAGAAAAGAACAAAAATTAAACAAAATATTCAGGTGGTGAGAAATGGAAAGGCGAATTCATCGTAGACGTGTTACCAAACCTCACATTGTATATATGTGTTAACAAACGGACATGAGGAAATGACGGTGCCAAAGCAAAGGTCGACGGCAGATACATATATATATATATATATACATACATACATTTACATATGGTACACAGTGCACACATAATGAGTAAATGGAACTGGAAGGGTGACGTTTGAAAAGCACATTTGTTGCAAACACGGGTGTACAAAGTTGAAGGAATTTTCATATCATATGCCACCCATCCATATGCGTGCGTATGTATATACAGATATATGTATATTCGTATACATGAGTGAATATACCTATACATATGTAAATTTATATTTATTTGAATAATTGCGAGCGTTAGTTGGACGATGTTAGACACATGGATAAATTGCGTGTATATATCTATGTATAATGTACGATATTATGTACACGGATGTTACATATATATGTGTAAGGTATACATAGATAGAAAAGTACGAAGCTCGCTTGCAGCTGAGATTCAAATTCTCTTTCTCCTCACCATAACGTAGTGACGTTGAATCTCGATTTTCTCCGACGCCAGCTTGTCGCATTCAAGCTTTAAGCTACATGGGGGGAAAAAAACTACGATTAATAATTGTTGCGTGATTCATGAATTACACGATCTCCTGTGACGAAAAAAAAAAAATGTTGAAAAAAGAAAAAGAAAAAGAAATCCTTTACGACGTGCCCATACCTATAATAAAAACGTACGTGACTAAGCTTCTTTTTATCTCCTCGTAATAAGTATATATCAGCTGCCTTTGCAATTAACATTCTTTACATTGGCGAAAGAAAGAGACTGAAATAAATCGGCTTTTAATATCGCCATTTTTGAAATTTATAATACTAAATTATATGTGTATGATGAAAACAACATTTATCGCAGCTAAGAATCTGTATAATTATTTATCGGATTTCATTTACGATCGGTGTAGATAAATTCATGAAATACCGAGCGTCGCGGTATACGGTGAAATTCTGAGGAGTAAAAAAAAAAACACCAAACGGATAAATGAATAAGTAAAATGAATCGTAAATCTGAAATGAAAATTATACACATTTGATCAGGTATTCGTGATCGATCGATCGTCGGGACACCTACATCCGGTCCTCTCATATCGAAGACCAGTCGGGTCCCCCCCACCTGTACCTACTCTGCGAATGCAACGAGAATTTACAATGATAATATAATGCGTAATCGTCGTCCGTTTCACGGGTCACTCCGTAAGGTGTATATCGATACAACAATGGACTGAGGTACAACACCGGTGGTAGTAGTAATGGTAGGTGGGTAGTACGAATGTGTTTACACATCGAACATTAAGAGGAGCGGAGGCCGCGACGCCGGCACCGCCCCTCCGCACCACCCGCTGTTCTAGGCACGTGTCCAATATTTTGTCTATGAATCACGACGGAGCAGGAACAAGCTTATAAACTTTCCTCTCCTACTCGCTGTGCGAGGGAGCAACGTTTCTCGTTAATGCCGTATATGTGTATATGCCGTATAATTCTATTAAATTCCACACGTACGACGTATGTATCTCATACCATTCTATTCTATTGCATTCTATTCTATTCTATTCTATTCTATTATATTATATTCTATTCTGTTCTATTCTATTCCATTCTTACACGTACGTTACATTCTGGTGTTATAGTACAAGAGTCCACGTGTCCACGAGAAACCTGTTTTACGCTCGAGTTTACGTCTCTGTATGAATCGCAACCCTAGGAGACGAGTCTACGTGTCATATTGTCATATTGTCGTCGCCCGAATTCTTTCGCGACTTCTTTTCATCGCCGTTTCGTCCCATTTCGTCACCGCCTCTCAGCATTACGCTCGAGCTCCGAATGGCGCGTAAAAGAATAAAAAAAATAAAACGAATTGAAATAAAATCGGAATAGAAAAATTAATACGTACAGTAAGATGGAAACAGAATTGAAACAAGAAATAATAAAAATTCTTCGGTTAGGAATCTAGGCAGACACAGGAGTTGTTTAATATACATTTAGATTGTCTGGTCCCAACGCCCACGTTTTTTTCTTTCATCTAACGATTAATCCGTATTATAATGTCGCCAAGAACTTATACGATATTAATAGTGCTGAAACGAAGAACAGGAAAAAAAAATCTAAACTAGAATAAAATAAAACATCGTTTCTTTGTGACCTAATCAATAAAAATCCGATGAAAAAAATTAGATAACTATAATAAATTAGAATTTTTTATCGTCTATATGTATGTTCTGCAAAATCTATGTATGGGTGTTTTACTTGTATATATATGGTTATCCTTGTTCCGATATAAAATTCAATGTAAACTTCTCTTAATCTACTCAAATTAAACAATTTATACGGTTGTATGCCCGCGTTAAAATATGTATTTGTGGCGTAGAAATTTTCAGCAAAAAACTCTAAAAATATTTAATTATCATTAAAGTGGTAGAAAAAGAGGTTATAAAGCCAAGGTTTCGTTTAAGTTTACGCGTAAATGTCACGTGACGTTTCAATTACCGTATAAAAATTTATGCGTGTACGAAAAAAATTAAAATTAAAATAAAATAATGAAATAAAAAACATAGAGAAATAAATTTTCGATGAAAAGATTTGCACTTCAGTTGAGTCTCAAAAATATATAATTCAATATACACACCGTGTCGATTCAATCCAAAATAGATGTATAAGAATTCGAAAGAGAGAAGAGAAAAAATAATTTGCCCCCTGTACACGATTACGTTTTTAATTTTAAACACCTAGTGTATATCTACGTACTATATAATATATGAGTTTGTCGTGACTTTTGCATACCCTGCGTGGTTGTTAGCACAAATATAAAATAATATAGCTAATTCACGAAACACGCGAGAATTACCCACTTTTATTCGTCCAACTCTGTTACAAGTAGTTAGAACACATTAAAAGTAAAGAACTTCCGAATAAATTACTCGAGATAAAGTGAATGAAAAAAAAAATAATAAAAAATAAAGAAAAGAGATAGAGAGGAATACGAACAAATATTGAAAATTTATGTGAAGTCGATACACGAGTAATAAAAAAACATAAATAAAAAAATTCGATAATATTACTAATAATTTCGAGTCGAGTCGTATAAGTGTACAAACATTTTTATTCCTCGGTTTTTATCTTTTTTTCTTTTTTATTAACATATTATTAATAACACACGCGGTAATATGTTACTTTCGCATATTATACACATGTAACAACGGTCGGATGTATGTACATAAATAAGTGGGCATATCGTAACGCTAATTGACTACCTACTTTAAAATGTTACGAACGTAACATATGTGTGTTACAGGCACATACATAATATTCGATATTAGGTACCGCAGATTTTGATCGTTATATATATATTGTACGATTTAATTTTCTATTGCACGCTTATTCGTTTACTGTATATTCGCACGTAATTCTGCACAGGCACACGAGAGTAATATCAAAACTTTCCTCATGGACTTTTAACGAAGGACTTACTTGTGATATTGTGCTTGAAGGAAGTTGAATTCCTCTTTTATCCTGTCGCATGATTCGCCCACTGTGAATTTGAACGGTTGACCTGGCTGCGGCGGTCCCTGAAACGACAAGAATATCATTGAAAATCATTCATAAAATTATACATGCACATACAGATCCGATGCAAAGTATTGTTGTTCCGATTATATTCATACGTGGATATACGGTATACATATATACCAACAAGGTAAGGTATGAATTTGTTATTCACGTAGGTCGCGAATAAAGTTAACATGATAATTCGGTAATGACCCATCAAAGCTGTCAGGGTTGTCGAGCGCAGGGTCGCTGAGAACGTGCAACGTTCAAATGTTAATTCAGAACCACGGATCGTACGTACGTACGTGTAACGCGAGTCGGAACGTACGTACGTACGTTACGGGTACAATACCGATGCAAAAGTTGCCCAACTTTATAAATAAACTCGACTCGGAACGGTTAAACCGCCAAATTAACCGTCGTTTCGGCTTATCGAATTATATATACGTCGGTGAATGTACAATAATACGCCGATGTCACGATAAATCAGACGTTTTAACGTACATTTTCAACGCCGTAATCAACCGCAGAAGCGAATACATTATAACTTCTAATTAGTCGGACGCAACGCGTGATATAAATTTAATTTATTCGCAGTTTATCGCCATGCGTTGATATCGGATACAGTTGCTAACTAAAATTGTGCGCCGATAGTCAAAAAAAAAAAAAAAAAAAACTAATTCGACTCGCACCGTGTTCTCTACTTTCCTACGTTCTTTCACTCCGTCTCCCTCAGAGAATATCTCCTGGATGGAAAAAAAATCGTGGGAGATTCGAAATAAGCCGTATACGGAGATTGCACACGTGTGCGCAGGACACGTGTAGCGTAATTACACCTCCGAAGACGCAGCGAAGGGTGTGTAGAGCGGATAGAGTCGGATGTGGTATAGGTATATTAGACGTAGTTAGGTGTATCTATAGACACGAACTCGGTGTATCATTTGAAATGCAGGTCGAAAGGCACCGGGCGTAACGCGAAGGTGTAAATTGCGGTTCGAAACTAGAACGTCGCGTCTCCGGGGTGTAATTGTAGTCGGTATATAATAAGAAGGGAATGAGTGAGTGAGCGAGCGAGGGAGCGAAAGCCGGCAAGTTGGTCGGTGGTGCGGTTCCCGACTATAGTAATTAATTCGGCAAAGTTTCGAGAGTGAAGCCGGCAGCAAGGGCGGTAGCGACGGTAGGAATACGGGTCGGTGGTATGCGGTGTAGAAAGTGGTCCACGGTTATATAGGAGGGGGGGGAAAGTGGACGATACGTTTGCGCATTTACATATATATATATATATATATATATCTGTACAACCACGCGTATATATACGTATAAAGCGGCGGCGACCGTCCAACAACCACCGAATTCGAACGGTATTATACGTATATGAAAGCGGGGGTTTCCATCCCCCCCGCGCGCCAATTGGAATCACCTGGTACGGCAACGTCACCCCCGCCAAAGTGGTACCAGGTGTTAATTACATGTTCGCGGTGGCCGCCCCGCGCGATTACAACCTACCGAAACCAAAACTATGGGTTTCAGAATTCGTGGTACAACACCCTTCGAACTCTCACCGAGTCACTACCGTATAATATCCCTGAACGGTATACGGCCGGGTGTACCTGTTACGCGCGAACAACGCGCTCTGTACGAAAATTAGCCAACGATACAACTCGCAATAGTTCACCGTAAGTGCTCTAATCGACGTACACCCCCGGATCTGTTCGATCGATGACTCGCTTCGGTTGGTCTTGACGTGGAAAAAAAAATGGGAGGAGATTCCGTCGGTTTATTTCCAGAGGATTGCGATTCGAAGGAACTTCCGCGAGTCACGGAAGTGTAGATTTCTGATATAATGAAAATGTGCCATTTCGTTCCGTTTCTCGTGGCTTTATTATATCTTCCGCTCCGCGACGACGATGACCTTGGAAGAATCAGGGAAGTAGATGAGAAAAAAGTAGAGTTCGTCTAGAAAAAAAACTGAAAATCTGGTTTGTTAGCCGCAGAACCGAAACTGTGAGTCATTTTTTTTTCCCATCAGAAGTCCGCGCATACTTGAAGTTTCTTCGGACCAGCGAATCGCATAAAAATCGGGGGAATTCGAGCGTTTGAAAATTTTGTTTTCCTAATTGGTTACAGCTACGTGGCGACGCTATCGACGATTGAGCTCGTTCGTTCAACCGCTGAAGATTTATCGTGGTCTCGAATCGTCCGCGTTGCTCCGAATTCGCGTCTCGGACGATCTGGATGGACGGCTGTTCGATAGTTTGTAACACTTGGCGTAATATTTCTCGAATAAATTTGTCACCCGTAGACGCCCCGCCGACGAATACACGCACGGTTCGTAATTTTGGCAACCGGCCGATTTCGTCCGTCTCGTGGAACACGTGAAAACGTTCGAATTTGCGACAGAGAGCTGAACCACTCGATGGAAGCTGAAATACGAATGACGAAATTCCCACCGACCTTTCATTTCTTCGCGTATCTAGAAATTATAGTTACAGGTACGAGCAATTTGCACGTGCGACGACGATACGATCTCTTTGAAAAATTCTCTGAGTTTCTGCGCGTAGCGTAACGATAATTCCTCGGTTACGATTTCCATCTCGAACTATCCAAAGGCTTTCCAAAACGCGTCTGTGTCTATTTACACCACGTGAGACGACAACAGACAGACGTATCTCTCGACCAATGGATATCGCCGTTCTCTCTGCGCCTGTCGTCGTACTGCCCCGATAATTGAACGTCAAACACCCGGCTAATACACTCGTGTTTAGCAGCCGTTAGAAAGACTTCGCTAATACATAAAATCTACAGGTATGAGACTGTTAAAAATACAAGGAACCTTATATTTTATTACAGCGTATTCTCGAAGAGGAGGTGTTCTTCGCTACTATACCGAGACATTGTTTGAATATACATTTCGCGTCTTGGAAAAAAATATTTAATCTCGCCATCCGTCGATGTCCTCCCCCCCCCTCCCCCGCCGCCGCTTACTCTCGCGACGAATGAGCAAAGCTACCGAGCAACCGTGTGATAAAACGTTGAATAGATGAGACGAAGAAAGGAGCTGAGAAGAAACGAAACGGGAGCCGATACCTTTTACGATTAAGAAGAAGCCGGGTATCGAGTGCGAAGTGCAGTTGGAGCGTGTAAAAACCCGGCTAGAATCCGTGTAAAGTTTATCGAGTAACGTGCGGTGTGCGTGGAGAGGGGTGGGGTCCGGTAACCCGAACAACCGCGTGTCCCCTTCGACTGCATAAATCGGAGCTCGCGTCGTTGTTGGAAAAGATTCTGCAACTACTTGGCGAGTTAAGTTTTCCGATTCGTCGTAATTCGGTGGGGGAAGGTAGACCGGTGCACCGTAGGTACGCCGTCGCGAAGGGTATGTAATGGAGGAGGGAACGTTGAAGTGAAAAGAAAAAAGATAAAGTGAGAATAAAAATTTGAAAATAAAAAAAGAGAGAAAAAAAGGCCGAGCGAGTCGAGCTAACGAATCGTTGAGAGCGTTCGCGGTAGCGCGGTCTTTTGAAAACTTTTTATTTGTTTTTTTTCCATTCTCCGAGTCATTTATTCAGTCGGTGCCGTCCTATCGCGTGAGCGGTTCCAGGGTCCGTCGTCTCGAGTGTACGAGTCATTAGTGGACTCTGAATCATAGCTCATCAGCTGCCACAATCCAGCCTCGTGTATCGTTGATCTCAAGAGTGCGGTTAACCGCGTTGATATTCTAGATTTAAAAATTGTCGCTCCGAGATGTACGTACAAAAGGGGAGAAGAAAAGTAAAAGATAACCGGATTCTGAGATTGCAGCGAGGAGGATCGAATAATAAAGTGGGCAGAAAAAAAACGGACGAACTTTGCGAAACGGACGAACGAATCGAGTCGACGATTACGCAACGATCGAAACAGCGTATTTACTGACGACAAATCGTAATAAGGACCAGAAAAAGAAAAAAAGAATCCATATTGTCAGTTTCAACTGTAGGTACAGGATGCAAATGAAATTTGCGATAAATGAAATGAAAGGTCACGGCGTGTATCGCCTAATTACCGAAATTAATAATCACCCCCTAAATACCGAATATTTCGGAAGCACGATTTCTGCGCTTGGATCTTATTGGGAGAAAAATAATCGAAGTAATTCGCTACTGTTACAGGTCAGATTTCTATAACCACCGAATACGGCAAGAGAACCTGTCATGTGAATTAAACTCTCAATGAACGATAGAAATAAGTAAGTAATAGGCGAGCTGAAAAAAAAAAAAAAAAGTATCCGTCCGAGCAACACTAGAAAAGTAATAGGAGCCGCGATAGGTATAGAAACTAGAGAGAGAGAGAGAGATGACGGTCATCGAGCGAAACGGTAACTATTGTTACGTTAGGTACACTATCGGTAATCAGTCGTGATGGACAAGTAGCCACTAGAGTTTACGGCGGAGACAGAGGCGGACGGGAGGACAGAAATAGCTACGGAGGGACGGGAGCAGAGAGTAGAGGGAATCGAAGCGACCGATGCAACTTCGAGCGGACGACCGCGAACCACTGACCGCTGACCGCAAACCACATACACCGAGTACCCATACACAGGTATATAGTTGCACATCGGTACCACATGTTCGCCAAAGGTGACTATAGGCGGTAGCTCGAAACCGGGCGGGTGGGGGGGGCGGGGGAATGGGGAAAACGTCGTGTGGTCCGTTGCAAACCAGAAGCGACTGGAAGCTGCATCATCTACCGCACACCGACGGACGGGGAGGGGGAGTCGAAACGTGAACGCGCGATGTTGGCGCGGAACGTAAGCGTTGAATTTTTTTTTCTAAATTTGCGACACACGAAGAGCGTGTAACGGGCGGTGAAGGTTCGCGGTGAATCAATCACCGAAGTAGGCGAAATCTGTTCGGTGAGACGAGTACAGAGAAACGGTAAGGAAATTTTACGTTGTTTGTACATATCGATATGCAATTCGAATATGTATATGTAGACGTCGATTATGAAATACTGAAACATCGAGCGAACGAAGGATATAGTTTATTTCGTTCATCCGCACGGCGGTCTCTCTCTTTGGAGCGCATATATACGTGAGTTTGATGATAATCTAAAAATACCTTCGGAAGATTATAGAGAAGATATATATGGTATACATACGGCAGATACGATCGTCGTCGTCATCATGGTCATAGTTTGTTTGTTTGAAAAAGGCTTTCCACTGGATGAATATACTTATACCGCAGATGATAGGTATCTCGAGTCCGCCGGTGCGTTATCGCTGGTTTATTATAGCGCGAGCGCGATATAAAAGCGGATAACCGCACACATGCGTGCGAGTTACATACAAGCGGGGAACCCGATTTCTCGTATACTCAAGTTGCAAAACGTTGCGGTAGCAGTGATTAGTTTCAATGGAAGGGAAATAAAATACGCGAGGGAAGACGAAGAGGAGGCGGAGGCGGAGGAGGAGGAAAAAAAGAAAAAAGAAAAAAAGGTTTCTCATTTCAGATTTTCCGTGGATCGGCGCGGATCAAGCCGGCAGTTATCATCGCCGTCGTCGTCGTCGTTGTATATCGTCATTACCGTGTGAATAATATGCGCAATCCACGGCAGATAATATCGTTGCGATCGTCGTTGCAGGCGCGCCCCGATCGTATCTTCGGGCATCATCATCGTCGTCGTCGTAGTCGTCGTCGTAGTCGTAGTCGTCATCGCCATAATTATATCATCGTCATAATCAGCGGCGGTAGCCTCGCCCTCCTCCTCCTCCTCCTCCTTCTCGTAAGTTTAAACCGATGGCATTAGGAATATGTATACATATACACGCACACACATATATAGCGAGAAGCTTAAATATTTGAACGTACAAATCCTCCGCGGTTGAGAGGCAGACGCAGGAACAAACGAACGAAAATGTATAATTAGTAAAGTGACGCAATGTTTGGAAACTCTACAAACAATTAGTAGGTACTGATTAAACACATCGTATACACCCGTACCCTCCGAAACGCACACGTGTAACACGTTCGCGTACACGGTGCCGAATTATACGGATATACATACATACGTGTAATTATAACTCGCCGGGTGTATGCGCACCTACCCGCTCTACACAAAAAGCAAAACTCCGTAAACGCGGTGCACCAGTCTATAGTGTACCTCGCGCGTTCTCAAAGTATATGTATATAACCATAAAAATGAAATTCCGTAGGATTCCTTGCGACAGAGGCCGTTGTCCCCTCAAGGGCTCGTCGTCAACTCCTTTTAAATTCTGGACCTAGCCTGTCTCTCACGCGATGATATACGTTTCGCTTCGCTGTACATGTATACGCGATACGCGCTTTCGCGCGGTAAATTCTACGGTATATATATGGAAAAACTTCTTCCATCATTTCGCACACACCATGGAAGAAGAAATAATAAACACATGTCAGCGAAGCGTATTACGTACGTAGGTACGTACAATGTAGCGTAGATATATCTCGTCCAAGGAACCACGACCGTAATGGTAAGACTTGTGCTCAATTAGTGTGATTTCTGATACTCGAGTTGATAAGTTAACCGGCTGATAGGATCTCTCCGAGCTGCGCACGCTCATCTCTCTATCCCCGCGGTTCCACCGACGTAATTGGAGGTAGGAAAAATTCTCGTTAAGACCGCGGCTTATAAGGTTTTCATCCGTCTACGGTAAAGAAGTCCCGCGCTCGTGTGTACGAGCGGAGACTCTGGAATGATCGTCGCTCTCGACGTTAACGCGGGCCCACCGCAGGTCAAGCTCCGGAGCTCGACCGTACAACAGGAATTCCCACCGATTGTATACGCGAATCACGTAACGCGAGTTTTTCTTCTTCGTTCGATCCCCGTGGAGCGCGGTTCTCGCCCCCTCGACAATCCTCGTTATATACGCTCCGATCTTCGGATCGGCTGGAAATTAGCAACGTTCGCTTTAAACGTTAACGACGACGTTTGATATATATCGGTGTTCACGCGTTACAATCGCCGTATCGTTTCTCAGATTTCCCTCACCGCCTCGCGTATCGGAGCGATCGGATATTTATGGGTACACGGTGTAAGTGTACTCTGGTTTCGCCGACCGAATGTTGTGGGAACGGTACGACAACGGAGAAAGAGATAGAATTATAAGGAATAGGGTGTAATTGACTGTACAACGCAATCGTGTCGCGAAGTGTACGTAATCCAACACCGGAAGTTACATCGTCAGCATATCATATCATATCAGCAGGTGTCGGTATAACAGTGTCTGCCGTCTATCCGACGTCTACCCAGAACTCGGGGCCCGCACACCGTATGCCTGTGGTAGTATGTGCTTCACTCTTACGCGCACGTGTGACGCGTGTATCGAATTTGCGGCGTCGATCGATCCGACGCCGATGAAAACGTTAGATAACGCCGCGTATGACGGTGTAAATTCATTCGCCGGGGTAAAAAGAAGATGTGCGGGGCGGTGGTGGGGGGCAGGGAGACGACGTAATAAGAATAATTGCGTGCCAAGGTATCGAATCGAATCCAATGGCGATGTATCGAATTTCGGGTTGAGAACCCCCGGCTAGGAGTAAACAGAACTTTATTGTATTTGGAGGCTTAGTCTGGCAAATATTAGCCACCATATCGCTTATGGTGCTTGTTGAACGAGGCTGCGGAGGACGAGGACGAGGGCGAGGGTGACGCCGACCGTTGGACGTATACGCGGTACGGGGGAAAACCGGAGGGGTAAAACTTCATCGGTATAGAGGACAACGCGGAGGTAGACGCGTACCGCGGGTGCGTCGGAGGGAAAGAGACGGACGGAGAGAGGGACGCCGATATATACGAGAGAAATGGGCGCGCGAAGGGGGGGTGAAGCAGGGTGAATGTTTGTCCGTCCGTTCGTAGGTCTGTTTGCCCTCGCTCTCGGTGTTTGAAGAACGTCGGCGTTCGCTCTGTGCAAACCCCTCATTATTGCGAACAGTGTAGGTACATGTAATCTATAGAGATGCGTATACATATGTATATATATATATGTATACATAATACGACACATGGCGTGTTGCTCGTCTCCACGGGTATACGTAGGTACATGGTGTACGGTGTGCGTGGGGAAATATGTACATATATAGATACGGATTACGTAGCCCCGTGAGTGCGCATAACTCGCACCTTCGTCCACGTGTGCCGTACACGGGCACGCATACGTCTTGTGCTGAGACACAGACATCTACGGTGGAGACCGATAGCCGATACGACCGATAATGAGCGGACCCCTGCGGCAGCAAGTGCCTCGTATGCAGTTTTGCGCAAATAATATACAATATGTACACCTACTCGTTACAGCGAAAAAAGAAGAGGCGGTTCGGGTGTTACCAACCACCGATCTACCGGAATATGAGATCGGTTATTCGTTGTAGGAGAGAGAGCAAAAAAATTTGCGAAAATTAGACGCGCTCGAGTGTAGAAAGGTTCCCGGAATAATGTAACGCGTTCGTCGTACTTTCCTTCGTTGGCTAACGGGGGATACGAGGGTCGAAATTGCCGAGCGTACCAACGGAGGGACTGGGAGATTGGCTTTCGAGGACTGCTCCCCGTATAACGTTGGGAATAGCTGGGGTCTATTGTAGTATAGGTGTAACTTATGAATGCGCAGGCAGGGCATACACATCTGTACCCATGTAGCGCCAGAAGAATGAGATTTATACTCATTATGGTTAAATTGCTTAATGGTTCGCATCGTGGGCAGAAATATATATTACAGGCTTTCTTGCGCAGACCTCGCCGCACTCCCCAGGTAAACGTATTAAATATGTACATCGCGTACAAACCTCGCAATGTTAATACGTATATATATACATACCTGTCCATCAGTTTTGAAAAAGTACTCGGAATCGGATCACCGTTCGCAAATCTTCACCGTGTGCGTCGAGTATTTTTCATTCAGCACAAATGCTCAGAGTCCCTGTTTCCTGAAACCCTGAGACCGTCCCCTCCACGGACGATCGCAGGGTCGTTAAATTTTTTTAACGAGACATTTTTTTCAGCCAATTTTCAGTCGCTCCCCTGCGCCTATCATCGTTACATCGTTGTATACGCACATAGCGATCGGCAAGATCGCCTTTTCGAAAATCAAAGTTATGTGAAAAAAATATCGCACGATCCTCGCACGGTCTCTCCGCCCTCCGCGTATAAATACAAGTTTGGTAAATATTATGGGGTGGGTATTCACGGGTGTTATATGTGCGTGCGAGAGAAGAAGAGCTTTCGTTTATTGTCGGAGGAAGAAGAACGATTTAAAATGGGCGAACCGGGGGAGCAGGGTCTGTTCCCCCCCTCCCCCCCCCCATATAAAGCAGCGGCAGCGGTTCCCCCAATGCTGCAGCAGCAGCGACGTCCCGTAGTGTCTCTGAAAAGGGCTTCGCTCCCCTTCCGGCGGGGATTGCGGAAGGTACCTTATACAGTCCGTCCTGGGGGATGGTGTCATGATTATATTATCGGCTCGTAGCCCTCTTTTGGGCCCCCAGGGGCGTTTTCGCCTCCTCATTCCACCTATAGCTGTACGTATACATCGCTCTCTCTCTCTCTCTCTCTCTCTCCGTTCAATCGTACCTTCGAAAAGGGACGCGTAGGTGTGCGTGTAACGCGTACACACACACACACACATACACGGGCGTTGTAGAACTCGAACACGATACGGGTAGGTACCTGACCACCTCGTACCTACTCCGAGGGTCCGACCCTAGAATTTATAATAGTTGGGTCCCAACAGGACACAGAAGAGAAATGCCGAGGCCCAGACCTAGCGTTCGTTCGTTCGTTCGCCTTCTGCGCTCTACCTAGGGGCCCTTTGTTCCGTCTTCCTCGAAGGGCGCAGTGAATGCTAATGCACCACCGTCGGCAGCTGTTCGTTTCTTTCGCTTGGTATTCCTCGTACGGTAAGTGGATATGGATGTAGGTATATATACACAGCGGCATTATTTTGCGGTTCACAAAATTCTCTCGGACAGGTAATTTCGGGTAAACTTTTCTAGTATATATCGTTTAAAAACCTTTTTCTTCAAACGTCGTAGATTCGGCTATACAGATAAAATATAAAGGTATACCTGATACGAGACAACCTGTCGTCTCCCCCGAGATCGACCGATGGCGATCGCTCCCCGATACCCGACCACAAAACGGGCAAATTCCGTCTTTTCGAAGAGCCTAACGCTCGTATAGCTCCGCTCGCTTACCATCCATGTATACAATACACCATATGTTCGAGATTCCCGAAATTTAAGCGCGATATCCATATACCGAACCCTTTATCGGATTGACACGGATATTGGAGTCGAATTGCGATAATAATTTTTGTCCACCGTGAGAAAATGTGAAAATGATAACACCGCGAGCGTAAGCAGCAGCGGCAGATCGATGGTCACTTATCGGGGGGGAGGGTGAAATTGGTATAGGTACGCCTGCACTATAGGAAAATTCAACTCGACCATTACACCGCGGTCACGACGTTATAGAGTGGCAATTTCACCGCGCGCGCTTCAGACGTGGTCGCTTTTTTTCTCGTATCGGTAGATTTTATTGCGTATCTATGTCGTGTCACATACGTACGCACAGGTAACCCATACGCTTATATGCACGTACGTATATTGGGTGAAATTTGACAGAATGAATTCCCCTAATTATACCCTTGCGTATAATAACTGCTGCAACGGGAGGACAATACCGCAACGAAATTTCTTTCAATTAGTTTTCAACCCCTCGTTTCGCACCGAACTTCGAAACCCCCAACGGCACCCTCGACTTCTGACGATCTCGGCGCTAGAATATACACGGAGGGGTAGGGTAGACAGTTTTACAATACCTATGTACACACATAGTAGGCATACATATACGCGTACACCTATATACCGCACTAGTATTTACACATCCATTTCGTACGATATACATATATACACACCGTCAAAGTTGGCGTATAATATGTATAAGTGCGTGAATTCGAGTCATAATTCGTTTGTAGATATAATAACACCCTCCATATATATATACATATAGTGGGGTGCAGGAATGACGGGGTGGCTCGCATCCTCAGGGGTGTGTCCGGGGTAAGGGTGAGGCATTGTTCGCGAACGTTTGTTACAAAAGGAACATATAAGGGTAGAGAGACCCCTAATGGATATCAAGGTGCACCGCGCGAGAACCCGCTATATATATATATACGGAGAAAAAGATAGCAGCTCCCCTCAAATATATATATATATATATATATACGGACAATTTATCGAAAGCCATTGGCTCTCATAAAAGTGTCGTTTTGGGGTGTCGGGGTTGGCTCGCTTATTGTGTGTCTCTTACCCCGGTAGCGTCGTCGTCGTCGTCGTCGTCGTGTTACCTATACTCGAAAACTCCCGGTCTCGTCGCCTGCAGGAATCCCCACGGGCCAAAACCCATGACGGGTCGTCCGACCCCCCTTCGCGATTCGAGATGCTATCCGTCTCTCTCTCTCTCTCTCTCTACCCCTCTTTTCACTTCTAGTTCGTCGTTCGCTACGTACATCGCGGCAAACTGTATACATATACCGAGGTCCACATTCGCACACATTTGGGTGTACCTATATACTTGCGTACATACGTCGCGGCACCAATACTTCTACACCCTCGTTTACGGGGCTATTCTCCCGTTTATATTATACGCATTCCCTACGCTACGTCAAAACGCCTGCCGGGTATAGTCGAACACGGGAGTAGACTACGTAAGGGCACAAGTTAGGGCGTTGGCGGTTCTCTGGCACGGTGTGACGCTTACGTCGGTCGTCGGTGGTAGTTTTAATATAGGTACAGTGTATGGGTGGAACCGACTGCGACTAACTATCCGCACCAGGGTTTGAAGGATCGGAGTTTTAGAAGAGCGGTGTATACGTATACATATACGTATGTATTACGGGACTATACACCGACGGCGAAGCTACGGGCAAAAGGGTGTTTAGTTGCACCCTCTTTGTAGAATGACACCCTAACGCGGGGTGAACGACGAGGGCTGTTAACTGTTCAAATATCGTGGCGCGCAGCAGCACGTGCATCGTCGTACGCTTTTTAGAGACTTCGTGCCTCCGGGCTTTCGCTCCTCACAATTTTTCCGACGTTATACCTGTTGTACACCGATACGTGTGTATCACCCAATCTTATACCCACTCGTACAGACTATGCAAATACGTAGGACTTTACGCGCGCGTCAGAATCATATACGTATCGACGGTTTTTTATTTTTTTCTTTTTTTTTTCTTTACATTATCTCATTGCCCAGCTCCCCGTCCGCGTTGCAATTCATTTTCTTTTCAATATCGTTTTTTACAAACGAACGTAAATGAGTCAAGTGTTCGATCTTTAGACTTCGTTTATAAATTTCTTGTCTGTTTTTTTTTTGTCTATTTCTTCTTTTTTCATCGCGCACTGTTGCGTAGAATAGTTATCGCAACGAATGAGGGAAACGAAAAAAAAAAAAATCGAATTGATAAATAAAGTGACGATGAAACGAGAGAAAAAAAAAATGAAATAAAAGTGGTGACAAATTATTAACGCGTACACGGTGCAACGTACTTTCCAAGAATCCTGGCGAGACTCAAGGTGGTTGTTATAACATACCTGTACGAAGTACCTACACTTGTACGCAGAGGAAATTGGCCAATTGAACTGTACCTCGTACTCTCTTTGCTTATTACGTGTTTTTTTGTGCAGCACGCAAGAAATTGCAACGCGAGTGAATTTTTTTTTCTCAATTCGTCTCTATTTTTTTTTTTTTTTTCGTCAAGATTATTATACACAGCCGCGTCGAGAAGCGTTGAACAAATTCAACACTGCGGAGACTCGTGTTTAACTCTATAAACTCGGAAATGGCGAGAGCATTTTTTCTTCCCAATCAACCGCCGATGACCGCATGTGCGAACGTGTGTCGTATGCACGTATACGTTCTGAAAAACGTGAAATCTTTTTTTTTTCAGAAACGTTCGAGTGTGAGAAACCGGGAGCTCATGTGTACAACGATTACGGTTCGGTCAGTCGCACTCGATCACTTTTTCTTATTTCTGTATTTCGAATTTTATTTCCTCTTTATCTTCGAGTAGGGAGTTCTTCGTATATATACGTATACATAGAGTGGGGCGTGTACGGCGGCGGCTGTACAGTGATTGACGGATGATATAATTTTTACCGCACGTTGCACAGGTAATAAATTAAATGTATAATTTAAAATTACTCGCGCCCCGCCCACTTCGCTACGAGAAAAGAGCAAAGCCGCGTTGTCATCGTCGTAGTCATAGTCCTAGTCGTGGTCGTGGTCGTGGTCGTAGTCGTATAGTGGTGCCAGGCAGCGTGTTATGTTTATACAGCTTATACAAACTTAAAACAGTAAACCCGAACGAAATCTACCGTAGATAGGGGGGATATAAACGCCGCTGTAGTCGGTGAGTGTGCGGCGTATCAACTATAGTCCAACACACGCGTTGTTACAATAGCGGATAGCCGTTTGAAGCGTATATGTATAACTTCTTCTCCCGCCGTGGCAACGCCAGTTGTGTCAACTCCATAATGCGTGATATATATACATATACGTTTATATACGTATAGTTAGTGAAACATAACGAGGGCGTCAGAGAAACTCCAAACAGTTTGATCGTCGATCGACGATATTCTTAATGAATTCTAGGCGCCCGCTGAAGCCACAAGGTGGATTTCGTGGGCTCCTGCCGGTTGCCGGGTTATTATTAGTAACTACAAATTAATGCCTAAATTTATACATTCGGCATTCGATTCTCAAACTCGTTATACATATCTTATCCCAGCGAGTTCTTGTATGTTTTTGTTTTTTGTTCTTCTCCACCTCGATCGCGGTTAAAGTTCCCAAGTTTATCGTCTAAGGTCGAAGCAACGATATTTATCCAACGAGTATAAAATCTTTCAATTCACATTTCAATTATTACAAGAGGAAGAACGATGTGCCGTTATACTACACGTGATTACGCAACATTCGAAACTGAAGGTTTTACGCTCTTATTCCCAAAAAATGTAATAAATCTTCAACTTTGGGTAAATCGTGTTTAAATTTTCTCCAGCTGTTCAAAAAAAAGGTTCGGAATCTTTCGCAATGGAACGAACAATTTTCCTATTTCTATGCAAACCTAATTTTTGCTGAAAAGAATTGAAAGACGAAAAAAAAAAAAGCAAAACTGATAGTGATCCTGGAAAAAACTATAGGCTCTTTTTTCGGTCCATCCTTAGGATAAGAAAAAATCAATTCCCCCATGTGTTCGAAACAACGACCGCGGTCGTATAATTCTGACAGGTGGAATGGTCGGTAAAATAATGGTGATATACGAGTGTTTTTATTTCAAGGATCAGGATAGGTCGGATCGTTAGACAGGTTCTCCTTGGAGTACGATAGTCGTCGTCGTTTATCTATCGTAAAATAAATACCCAATTCGGATAAGGATACGGCGGACGGGATAGGTGAAACGTGTAGTATAGTATGTACGTATGTATAAAGGATAAAAATTCTCACCGGGTGACGAGCAGCTGCAGCTGCGGCAGCTGCCGCGTTGATCCCGGCGCTCGGATACATCCTTCGGGGGTCACTGCGTTGCGATTACTTCGTCCGCGTCGCGGTTTCGGACTCCGTTCACCTTGCGTGTTTCGATCGCAAGATGCGACGCACGTGTCTCACCGATGTATCCAGGAGGTACGAAATAATGCCACACGGTATTCGGTAAAACGCACGTAAATCGTGTACCTCTCCTCTCGTCACAGCATCGTCGCGCTTTGTACACTTGTTTTCATAAACTGATAATGGCCAACTTCATCACTCACTCCACCGTCACAATAGGGGCATTTAAGGGGGGGTCGGGGGCGGGTGGGGATTCGAAATTTTAAATACGGTTAAAAACCATCCAGAGGAAGCACAAACTGATCCTCCGTTAAATCGTCGAAAATTGCGACGTGCACACCATCGTTGCAGTATTATCACTCGCACGACAGAAAGAAAAAAAAAAAAACCCACACCACACTCGAAACACTGCGACAATAATTATTTATCCTTTCGTTTTCACGCCTTTATTCCGCGTAACGACCGACTGCTCGAAGAATGGGAAAACGAGAAAAAAAACCTGAGCTTCTTCACCGTTTCAAAAATTAAAACTGCACAATTTTCCCTACAGCTCGATCGGAGAGCACGGACTGCCGCAAAAACCGGAGAGGAAAAAAACTCGACCGGCATACACGCGGGTCGCGTATCAACCATCAACTGCCGGCCGGAGCGAAGGGGAGCGTGCGATCCCCCACTACTCGGTGTTCGACACCACGTGGCCTCCCAACTTCTCCTCTTTTCCTATCCCCTCCCCATTTGCGTTGGAACCGCTTTTACCCACCTAACCTACCACCCGTCTACCTTACCTACGTACCCCCCCCCCCCCCCCCCCCCTGTTATTCCGACACCAGAGAAGAGCTTGGACAAATTCCACCCCCGCGGCTAATCCCCCCCTCTCCTCGACGTCTCCTCCCACTATCGTTACATTCTGCGAATGTCTATATACTTCGCGCGGAAGCGGCAGTGACACTTGGTGTCGCGCCGATGCACGTTCCGTCTGCCGTGCGGCGGTAGGTTTTAGGGATCGGTTGCAGGGGTGGTTGGGCATGTTGCAGTTTTGCAGATTTAGTTGGTATCGCGGAGAATTTCAATATTGGCTAAACTCACGAATTACCGATAATTCGTTCGATTCGCACGAGTGTAGGAACCCAGTTGCGGATCGAGTCGCGGCTATAACTATTTAACGAATGCTTTTGATAAAGCTGCGATATTTGGTTCACCTCAACGGTATCAATAAAACTCTCGTATACCTTGGTAGCGAAATATTAATTAAAATTTTCGCCTACCGTTTCACCGTGTTCTCATTTTGTTTCCATTGCTTTTTTCAATTAGTTCGGATACTCATTAAAACTCGTTGAAAGAAAAAAGGAAAAATGAAAATAATAATAGCGGCAAAAGCGCGATAATTTCCGCAGGTAATTTACGTCGGCCCGCAGCTGTACGTACGCTTCTGCGTGTAATTTGTGTATTACGATAAATATATAAGACGTGTGGATAAAATTGGTCGAAAATTATGTAAGCGCAGACTACCTATATACGTATATACATACAAACGGTTTATGCAACTCTCTTGCAACAATACAATATAATTGCCCCGTGTCGAATAATGGACATAAATTATCACTGGTATATAAATAATCTATTACAATACGCATAACATGCATGTAATACCCATTCGCTTACATATACGTATATACGTATATATATATGTATAGAAAATTGTACGACCGGGGAGTGTGCAAAGAATTAGCGATACGAATTGTAGCTATTTTATGTGTTACATACACGCGTACTTAAAATAGTCTTTATCATGTTTTCGAATTAATTAATTTTATTGTACACACCTGCGCAATCTAGTAAATGGATCTCAACCGGCAAGAGCCGCTGCAAGTGTGACGATCACATCGCACACCTCGATGATGTTAACGGGTGTTGAATGACATGGAAAAAAAATAAGAAACATACAAATATTTTTGGAGAATTGAAAAAAGAAAGGAAAGAATTATAAGAAAATAAAAGACATCGACGAATAAAAAGTATCAACTTTTATTTCACCTCCACCTTCGACTAATTACATATACGCGAGTTCTACGTACGCGGCGTATAACAAGTACGCGTACAAAATTTTGAAATACATGCGTATCCATTTATTAATAAAATTGTTCTAAGAAATCTATTGATATTACATGAGAGTCAATAATCAGCTGTGACTAATGTCTGCGTACACATATCTATCACGTGTGTTTTTTTTTTAAACAAACTTTACACGACGATATAAAATACATAAATATGTGTATAGGTAACACAACGTGTTGAAATTGAAAAAATATTTTTTCGTTACGAGGAAATTTGTAGCATCGTTGTCGACTGTGTAATAACGCCAACACTCGTACATGTCCGCAGTATATGTATACACATGTGTACAGCTAACCTATACGAATTTACTCAATTTGGAACATGTTTTAGCTGTTATATTATCGCTGATTTCCCCTGAGTCATGTTTGCGTGTAAAGCAAAAAAAAAAGAGGAAAAAAATTGAAAAAACAAATTTAGAATATTGGAGTGCATATATATACGTTATCGCGGTATGTATATTTAACGAAACTCGTGATGGGCGCGCTATACCCGCGTGTCATATACGTATAATGTATATAATATACATATAATCGAATCGCGACTGACAAGATTACAGAGGACATATAATACGCGAAACGCGATCGAATGAACTCTGATAAATAAATAATCAGACGAAAAACAACGGGAATACTTTGGTCGCGAAGCGATACAAAAATCGGCGTTTCAAGTACGGCAAGTCGCAGGTGAGAGAAGGGAAAACCTCGGGCGATCCCCTCGAACGGGCTTCCGCATCGAATGCACTGTATACATGACCATATACATTCGCGCACACGGAGTACGTCGTACAAGCGTCGCTATTATCGTTTGGTCGCGCATGCACGAGCATCGGTGACGCGTCGCGGGATAATAAGATGAAGTCGTGCAACGGCGAACTTTGTATACGTTACACCGTAGATACTCGGCATTACCGTATAGTATACGTTTATAAATACAATGATATTATAGACTCCGCATGAAAGCGAACGCCAAAGTCAGGCCGCACCTTCGCCTCGTCTCGAGTCCGGGTGACACCGCGACCGCAACTATACGGGCGTAGCGAAGCTGCGCGTATCTCGCACCTCATGCCCCCCCATTACGGTTGCGTTACTGCAGCAACGAACGCCGTTACAAGGCGTGCGAATATCGCGAATAATCAACGACTCTTGTATTACGCCAAGTGTGTTCGGGTATACAACGTACCTACGTACAACGCGTCTACTCGCTACTTACATCGGCAGATGTGCGCAACGTCGTGCATACGAGCGTAGTAGCGATCGAGAGAAATATATAGCAAAGCGTGGCTCGCGCTGCACGTGCGAGCGAGTGCTTTACGGGCATGTATTCGGGGTGTAAATGTGTACGGGGGGGGTCGAGGGGGGTCGTGGGGGGTCGAGGGGGGCGGGGGGCGTCGGTCGGTATGCGTTGGAAAAGGGAAAGGGGGTCCGGTCACGCCGCGCATTCGACGAGAATGTGTTTATTGGTTAATTGCATCATTCTTGTCAAGAGTCCGACTGCCAACTGGCTCGGTCGTCAATTGATTCTTGGTATTGCGTATACGTGTGCAGCGGGAGAGGAGGGGGGGAGGGGGTACCAGCTCGTTCCCGCGCATGTATCCGTATTGTACCTACCGCGGATCCGTGTAGACTGCACCTTTTGGATCGCGGGTTAAATGTACGTGCGCATCTTTATACTATATGTATATATGTAGTAGGTATTTAGCGGTATGTGTATATATGTCGTCGGTTCGCACGCCGTTCCACAATGGCACCACTGCCGTTTACGGTGCGGATCACACGTGTATAATCTTAAGAAGTTATCAGCCGAGACCGGAGAGTAACGTACGGCACACATCCCCATTTACGTATTGTATACGTATATGTGGAACGTACTCATATAGGTATACGTTCTTTGAGCGGCTGTGAGATGAGCATCGGTAAACGATAATTAATATACTGGTTTTGTACTTAAGCAGGGCGCGGGTCCCGCTGCCAAGACGTCTTTACAACATTGCTACGTTTTCTCGATTATTATACATATTGAACTTTTCTGAGCGTACGGCAAGCGCTCGGAAACATCGTTCGCGCGTACGTCGAGATATACGTGTGTGTGCGCGTATACGTAAGGTAGGTATGCATACGAGCGGAGCGTCTATAAACTTGAATTTACCATCATCGACGTATGTTACAAAGCTTATTATATACCGCCGAAGGGAAATCTATACGGGGAAACTTTGGCGCGATATAAATAAACAAGATACTTTAACGCCCAACGTCGATAAACAAATGTCGTAACACGTGCAGGTACAACACCGCGTATACATGAATATACACATATGTACATAGTCGGAGGGAAATCTACACGTTACACGTACGTACGGTACATACGTGTATATGTAATCTTCTGGGACACGCGTATTACACGTAAAATGTGTACAGCTACACGGATGAAATGGAGAAAAAACTTTTTGCACCGGTACGTGTGTATATTGTACGTATACGTATGTACGGTGGGAAATATATATTCGCGTGTATATCCGTGAGTCGAGAAACTTTTGGCGCATCGCCGGCGTTTCCTATGCTGCCCCCGCGCGCTGTGTACGGGAAGGTCGGAGGGTTTGAAAAGAATGTTTCTAATGAGTAAAGGTGGAGGTGGCGGTGTACGGTGTAAGGGATGTATACGGAGTGAAACGCGCGTTACATATATCCATCGAAAATGGCGGACGGGGAGATTGGGTGTATCCCACACCGTATGTATATGTATATATATATATATATATTCCAAAAAGCGTATGTACACATTTGCGCGTTATATATACATATAGGTATATAGGTACATATAGATGTATGTATCTATATCCGTTCGGCGGGTAGGATGTACCCATCTGGATGTGCACACAAGAGAAGGGGCGGTTTTGTGTACCCATCCCGGGGCGCGTATATCCAGCCATCCAGACATCACCGGTTCGGTATATATATCGGAACTTACAAACCCGCAGCGGAGTGTAAGAGTCCGCGGATATAGCTGCAAGTTTTTATACACCTTGAAGACGCGGAGAGGCAGGTCTCCGACGGCGTATTTTCTCCTCCTTTCTTCCTACTCCCTTTCGTCTCGTTTCGTTCCTCTTCAGCTGCGAGCGGAGCGGCGCGAGGTTCTTTACGAACGCCCGGTCGCACCGCGTGGCGATGCGGAATGCGAAATACGGAATACGGAATACGGCATACGGCATACGAAATACGAAATACGAAATGCGAAATGCGAAACGCGAATGCTCTTCACTGATTTCTTTCTCTAAATATGGCCGCCGTCTTCCCCTGCAAGCGTCGCTCCTATACACGTATTAGAAGCGGTGGTACGTTATACGACCACCAACACCGAGAGAAAATTTCTACTCTCTCGGTCCTCCGTCGCGTTCCCTTACTCGGTCGTCTTCGCCGTAGTCGTCGTCGTCGTCGTCGTCGTCGTCGCGGCGGTAGTCTTAGTCGTCGTCGTTGAATCCACTACTATCCCGCTCGACCAAAGGAAGGAGAAAAAGGTTCTACCTGATTGCCAAGGCATCTTAACCTCGGGCCTCTGCCCGCTGCTTTTCTCGTTGCGGAGCGTTCGCTCCGCGCGGACTTTCCTTCCGTCGACGTTGAAAGGCCTATAAGAACGCGGGAACGAGAGCCGGGGCCAATGTTGAACGTTAAAAAATGCGAGAGACGCCCAGAGCGAACGAATAGGCGTATCGTCGGACAAAAACCCCAATGAAAACGGCGGTATCGTCCGGCTCGAGCCAATGGAGCTCGTCTCTCGGCAACTTGGCAGCCGGTCGTTCGGTCCGCGCGGAGCGATTCCTTTATTATGCTTTATATACCCCCGGTGACTGGCGCGGCCCGTAGCGGCAGCCGAAGAGAGAGAGAGACCCGGGGCAGGTAGGCGTCGTGGCAAAAACATGCACGAAAGGTTTCCGAACCTTCCTGTTCCTGACCCCCGGCCCCCCGGCCCGGGGGCCCCGGGCCCCTCGAGTCCCCGTACCCCGACACCCGACCTCCGCCGGGCACCGGGCAAAGCGAAGCGCGGCCGACGTGGAACCAATTAATACCGAACGAAATGGCCGGGTTCGAGTTACTCGGAACGCGAGGAATTTTTACCAAACACACTCGTTCGCGAAGCGAAACGCGCGCGCCCTCGCCGCCCGCCCGCACGACGATAATATCCCTACGTCGCCGTTGTCGCCGACGCTTCCTTCACCTACTCGTCCCGTTTACCGAAGTTTAGGAACGCCTAACGCGCGACGACGAAAAATACCTCGGAGACTCTGAAAGTCCGAGGGGCAGCGACGACCGAGAGGCAAGGGAGGAGAGGGGAGAAACGAGGGAGCGAAAAAACCGCGGCTGAAAAATTTTGTCAAATACGGAACGAACGTCGAGAGTAGGCGCACTACTCCTCCTCTCCCTCGTATCCGTCGGGTGTTACGGAATATACTCTCAGATTCAGGGATATCGAGCAAAGTGTGGAACGAGAGAGCGCGGGGGAGAGATCAGGCTCCGCGGGGGCCACGAAAAGCCGAGCGTATACACACGGCATTCCGGTCTGGAACTATACGTATATAGTTACGGGGGTCGTTTGGCGAGCGTTAATTAGTCTAAACTAACTAAGTACTATTGTCTCGACTCGCTCGTTTGCGCCATTTCAGTTTACTCGACGTGTTCAACGGGTTTACGTCTGAACAAGTGAACGCGAGCAAATATACGTGTATATATACCTACCTACCTACCTACCTACCTACGTACAAACTACCTACTGGCTGCTGGCGACCGGGTCGTATATTTTCTCGTAGGATGAACGCGTCATTCCATCTCTAGCCCGCTGTATACGCTGTACCGACGCGGTTATACCGCATCATATGTGCGACGAGTTTATTACAGTTTATACGAGTCGAAATTTCGGTGGCGTTACGCGATATTGGTGTGTACACCTAAATTGTATATATACATGCATACACACGTATATGTTTACACGAGCACGCACGCTTGTCTCTCTGTATCGCGCTTTACGTTGTACAGATTCCACACTTCTGTAAATCCAACGTTTTTGGCGGTGGTTAGGTCGTCCCAGATATAGTCATACGTTGATTTAGTCCATATTTCCGTACCTACGTAAACTTTCAGGCGGGATATTGCAGCTGCTGCCGCTGCCGCGATTGTAGGTGTACTCCGGTATACCTGCGTACGTACATCTATAGCGATGAGAGTTCGGTTTAACTGAATAACGGTTGATTGCGTCCAATTATTGGCATTGTATTACCGCTGGTTCAATCCATTAGCGTAAACTCAATTAACAATTATCAATAAATACATCTCTAGCTTATATCCATAAATATCCATGCATTACAAGTCTACGGATATGTAAACGTAAATTTACGTACGTTTACATAGGAAATGAACGTACATGTGTGTGTACGTGTATATGCAACGATGTTTTATAAGAACGTGATCGCGACGCGCGATTAAATACAGATATCCTTACAAATTTTTCCTCTCCTAGACTCAACTAATCCTCTCCGTGTACATATAAAATAATCCAATATGCGCGTCACATTATATGTATCGATATACCTGTCCCCGCGTATTACCGTATAACAACGTGTATACATATAACACACATATAGCACGTCGTACCTACATAATACTTTGCGAGGATATTATTGTAGCTTTTGTTCAATTGTCCGGTAGGTATACATACATATAATGTGATCGGTACGAAGATGGAACGAGAAAAAACGATAGGTATCAAAAGCTAAACGATCGTATGTTCAATTTTTTTTTTCATTCCCATCACCAAATATGTACGCACAAACACACTCGTTACAAAAGTGGATATATAACGTATAGTATATATATATATATATACATATGCGTGTTTTGTACCTTATTTGTTCCGCCTAAAACGCGCATCGGGCATCACTCACCGCGCGTGTTTAAATTATTCGAAATAAAAAGAGAATGAATGAAAAAAAACTGAAAAAAAAGAAATTGAAATTAAAAGGACAAAAATGAAAAAAAAAGGGGAAGGAGAACGCACGTAACGCGTATCGCGTTTTATACATCGCTTTGTATAGGTATATGTACGTGTACGTCGCGAGGCGCGGAAAAGAAGGGCTGTATAGATATAACACGCGGGAGTTCAGAGTTATATTCGTTCACGTGTTACGACACACGGCGTGCATTCATCGCATATAAAAATCTAAACGCATATATCACGAGCGTTGTATCTATACTTAGATATCTGTACCGACGTGTAACCGTAATATACCTGAATTGTATATACGTGTATTACGGACATCGTAGGGTAGGCATGAAACGCTCGGCCGTTTAACGTTATTATACATGTATGCACGTACAGTACAGCCGATGCGGTCGGTAGCTCAAGTTCGAGTTCTGGGTTCAGCCGACGACCCGCGAGTATCCGTAGTTCGCGGTACGACGTAAACTCCCCTCTGCAAATCGTCCTTACGGTATAACAGCGATATACACACCACCCTGTACCCGTGTACACGTGTCTCCTCTACAACGTAGAAATATATACACATACACGTACGTACGTTGGTGTGTGGCGTACACGGTGCCTGTACAGGTATGTAACGTACATCCTGGAAGCGCTGTTCCGTAAGCAGCTTTCGACGCTGTACCGCCAAATGGTGTCTTCTCTCTTAATTATGAACGCCTTGTTTTACGCGATTGCGGCCTTCCCCGCGGTGCTGATGATGCTCCCGTTGCCGCTGCTGCCGCTGCCGCCGCTGCTGCTGCTTCGCGGCGTGTAACGAGGTATTTTTTTTTATAATTTATACAGAGAACTGAATATACCTTACGCTTTATATACCCACCATCTGGGTTAATTGGTATTATATTCATTAAAACGGCGCACAAACAGCGCGGGTCAGATTCTTTAATTTCTTCATTTTTTTTTTTTTCTTTTTTCATTTTTTTTCTTTCCTCCCCTCCTTCGTTATCGTTGTTATTTTTCTTTGCCTTTTTATTATTCCATTAGCTTATAAACATTTTGTTCTTGCCGAGGAGAGGCAGAGTTCCCTTCTCGTTCGACGCCCGCCCAAATTAATTTCATCGGAGAGTTTTCGCCGGTAATTCATCCATCCGACGCCATTAATTTTGGTGTACAATGCTGACGTTTTTCACGTAACAGGTCCCGCCAGACTTTCTTGCGTGTACATCTGATGCAATTACGCGAAACTACTTGATTTTTCGAATGTTATCCGATGCGACGACAACGATAACGAGGGGGATGCGTGACTCGAGCCGCGGAATACCGTGTAAATGATCGGAAAAAGTAATTGAAACGAAAAAAAAAAAAACAAAAAAAAAAAATCGTCGAACGAATGAAAAAAAAAAACGCCCCACACGTGACGATCGACGGAGGTGTGGTGTACAGCCGATGCGATTGTTTCTCGATAAACGTACGACTGCACAAAAGGCTGCAATTTTGCCCGGCGGATTAAATATCACCCCGGCCCGTTGTTAGCCGGATAAGTACACAGAAACGGTGTATTATTTCCCACATGAGACCCTGCGCTAACCATATTAATATAGCTGAATGTGCAGTATAACGATCACCCTGCAGCCCTCTCACCACCGCCAACTTTTTCCCCCAAAGCATGAACGCACATTGTGTGCACGTTGATAGTCTCGAGAGGTCTGGAATGGCAACAAACATTTCTTCTTCAAAGAAACGTGTGTGTGTGTGTCGTATAGTCGTATATATATGTATATATATATAGGTATACGTATTTACCTATTTGTAAAACGAGGGATAGCTAGCAGGATGCATGGTCGCATTAAAGGAAAAAGGCGAGGTACGAAGGAACAAGGAATGGCCTTATATATACGTATCTTGGGGACGACGTATAACTGCTAAATAAATACATACACCAATCGACCTTGCGAAAATTACCGAGAAGACCGAAAACTCTAGCACTGCGGGCAGGCAGGCAAGCAGGCAGGCAGGCAGGCAGGAAGACCAGACCCCCTCGTCATCTCTTTCAGCACATAAGACTTGAAGTGTACGCTCTTCAAACTTCGCTCTTCAAATATATTACTTTTTCTTAAGGGTTTCTCAATTGGGTCTCTGTTTTTCTTTTGCTTACTTCGACGTGTACGTTACGTGTACCTGTACGGGTATGGTGGTTGTTTTTTTTTTACCTTACTTCTTTTCCCACTTTTTCTTACTTCATTTTTAGTAACCCCATTACTTTTTTAACCGACGCCGGTTCGCAGACGTATAGGAAAAAGAGTGTAAAAGCTGCATGCGTCGCTCATTGTACTCCTTCTCTTTTATTATGCATATAAAACGTGGATTCTCGTATCATTGTACACATAGGTATATATACCAGATATACGCTTCTAGAAGCTGCAGTTTGCCGAAAGCATTGTCCAATGCAGCCGTTTGTCATTTTTCTAGCTTATTATAACCACGGTTTTACATTTTACGCATGGAAATAGGGGTACGAGAAATTACAGGGATTGTCGTAACGTGAAGAAACATATCTCCGCCGATATATCCTTCGCATCGTGATATTCAACGCCTGGATTTTTTTTTTCTATTTGTATTACTATAGGACTTATATAATCTAATTCAATTACTTATTTATGCATTTTCCAACGGTCGTAACCATGCGGATGTAAAAAAAAAAAAAAAACAACTCTAGCCGGTGTGATAAGTATTTTATAAAACGGTTCGGCGATCGAAATAGTTGTACGTATATATTTGGGAAAATTTCTCCTATTACTCTCTGCATTCGGATCGGGTCTGCAAAATTGATCAAATTTTTTAGACGTGTAAAAAGTTTATCTAACTCGACGAGCGCCAATCATTGTCCGCCACGTCAAACCGAGTGGCTATGATATTTACCATTCGTCATCGTGGATTTTCGGTTCGATGCCGTTAGGATGTGAAAATACAACTGATGCGTGCTAAACGGGATGAAATATGGAATCCCGAGTATCATTATTATACTTCGAATCGACATTTTTCTTCTCGTTGAAGTGATTTGAAATAATCGTACAGCCCACTGACGTACGCTGTGTGATATTGACTACTTTCGAAGCGCAGTTTCGTGAAAATTGACTGGAATTAATTGAGAGAAAAATAAGTTTGCTGCACCCCGGCAAGATCGCATGCAGGAAAAGGTTCTATTTCATATAGAAACCTCGACAGAAATAAGCGACGATAGAAAAGTAGCGGGCAGATATTCATCGGGAAATTGGATACAAGCGAAGGAGCGAGCTTCGATTTAGTTTTCAATTTTCGAGCGTCAAGGTGTCGTGTATAATCGACGATCGAGTAAAATATATATATATATATATATAAGTACCAACTTCCGCCGGCTGCATGTGCAGCGTACCCTTGCGTGACGAGTTTTTCCTCCGAATAACATGCGATGTGCAGAGCGCGGAGTTTCATTTCACACCATTTAAAATACCCGTGTCCGTTCGCAGATGCCCCATTATATCGGATGTGTAGCCTCTTCACTCCGTGCTGTATATTATATCAGCATTTTCAACGGTTACGCAGCAGGCCAATTAGCCGCAGTATTCTGCTTCGAGTTTGATGCCCAACGTCTATTATTACAGATAACTTTGCACCCTCTTCTATTCTGTATTTGGATTGTAACCGGCGACAGCGGAGTGAGAGTTTTTTTTTCGTGATTTTTTTTTTTTTTTTTTTTTTTCTCTCTCCGTTAGATGGGCGGGAGCTTATGGCACAAAGTGGTCCATGACGCAGATTATGATCGCGGTGGGGTTCATCCGTCAGTAAAAGTTGAGGGTGCGGAGAATTGTCGGGAGAATGTATGGGGATTATATACGTATGCGTGTACGTGTATTGTGTACATCAGCGGGGTAAATAGATCGGTCCAAAAAAGTTAATACAGATATCAGCGCGAATATATTCCTGCATTCGGACTGAGTGAATAAAAAAATCATTGTTTGCCTAGCGAAATCGTTTCACTGACAATGAATCAATTAGTATACATAACTGCGTGCGTTTGGTAACTAAAACGTGGTTTTATCCGCGGTTGATAATTCATCATCCCATGTACTTTACGGACGAAAATATAGTATTGTTCTGTTGAATGTGTGAAAATATGGAGAGTTTTGCTGTCTTGGCTAAACTCGCCGATAAAAATTGAAAAAAAAAAAAACAATGATATCGTAAAAAATAATTCAACAGCAGTTTTCTTTTTCACAGCGGACGAAGCTTTATTGTCGAATTTACGATATTTGGATTCATCTCTTTTTTTTTGTCCTCTCTTGTTCAACGAACGATTCTGTTATTTACCCGTCAACAATTTTATTTCACCTCCAAAACAAGTGCGGTACGGCAAAATTGATGTACGCGATATAGATGCGCGTAATGTGTTTTCGAATCTGGTAACACTTTGCGCGACGTTGTTAATTTTTGCTCATCATTCATTTTATCGTACATTGTGAATAATTGTGGACATAAGAGAATGCGGTTGTATTCATCATTGGAGCAAGAAATATCCGTTGTTAATTGTCCTTGTTAAACTGCGCACTTGAAATCGAGCCAACTTGCTTTGTTCCGGTGCGCTAAACTGCAGATAGCACGTATTTTTCGGTGCGAGACTGCATTTGACGTTGTGTGCACAACAGTCTCATCGTCTGATTTTTATGTTTGTACTCGCGCAGCGTCGGTATTGTTTAATTTTTTTGTTTTTTAATTTTATTTTTCACAGTAAATCGAGGAATCGTTACACCCCAGAGCACCCGAGGGCTGAAAAAGCCCTCGCCTTACTTTTTTTCTATTTTTTTTTTTTTTCTCTCCACTGGTTGCCCCTGTATTGACGCAATTTTTTTTTTAAGAGAAACGTTACGTACGTCACCGCGCTTTTTTGAAATCACCGCCATCAAAAACGGTGCCATCACGTGACGTGCGCCACCAGGTTCAATTTGCCAGTGCGCCGCCCTGCCATGATGTCAGTTTCTCCTGGATACTTGCCGTCGAGTCAGTCTAGAACAGTTTCAAGCCTCCATTTTGTATCAATGTTCCAGTACGTTGTTACATTTCTACTGATTGTAGTTATCATAACGGTCCAATGTGCCCCTATAAATTACAGTTCGCACAACTGTGTCCTGCGAGTCAAGAAGATTAATAATTCCGACGTGAATAGTCGCATTGTACATTGATATTTTCTTATTGTTGCTGATTGCGAACACTTGCTGTCGACTGTCAAATACTTGAGAACGATTTGCCATACCATCTATCGAAATTTGCGACGGTTGTTTTCTATCGGATCGGAAATCAATATTCGATTCGAAATAAGATGAATTTGTTCGAGCTGGTTTCATCAGGGGGAATGGTACGGTAAAATTCATTAACGTAATCTAGGGAGGAGAAACATAATCTCACTCGCTATTGCTCAGAAGTTGGATAAAGTGGTGAAATAATGGCAAAACTGATCTATATTTCCGCAGCGGTGTCACAAACATCAGCATTTGACCGATAGCAGACATAGGATCGTAGACTCCACCGGAAAGCAAGCAGAGCGTCTTATCTATTGTTTGTTACTATCTCGATTAAACTACTACCCCACTTAGTGAGGAGACCCTGTACGGTCATGTCTTTTTGTCGTAAGTATTGTGCGATTTTTCATTTTAGTATTGCTTCAGGCTTCAGTCTGCCCAGGCATAGCAACAATTTTCTCAACTTTCATTGTGATCTGTTTCCTTCATGCAAATTGATGGTTTGAAATATATCATGTGGAGACAATCAGTTTTGAACACTCGCATTGTGTAACGAGTAAACAAGTATCTTATCGTCATAAAAGAAATACTGGAATAGTTTTACAGCATCAATTATTAATGCATGTGCATTCGTATACAATAGGGTGGGTTGAAAATTTTTTTTTTTCATTTTCTTAGCATGGGGGCAAAATTTGTACCTTATAAAAAAAGAAAATTGTTTCCACCCAATGATTACTCGATCGATTGCATGAGTAGATGATTTTGGCTCTCAGATTTGGATTCCTGAGCTGATTATACGTGAGATTACTCTTGAAGAACCAAAAAAACATTCGATTTTTGAGCAAATTATAAATCATTGTTTTAATTGAGTTTAATATACTTTTCTTACGTATTTTGACCTCAGGAATCCGAATCTGAAAGAAAAATTCATCTATCTCTCAAATTGACCGAGTTATCGCCAATTTTCAGCTTTTTGGGGCCGAAAATAAAAAATTGATTTTTTCATCTATCTTATTGTAAATTTAGCTCAGGAATCCGAATCCGAAAGAAAAATTGATCTATCTGCAAAAATGACTGAGTATTCCCCATTTTTTCGCATTTTTTGGCATAAATTTGAGGATATCTCGAAGGGAAAAAATCGTAGCTCAATTTGGACAACGGATTCGTGTTCCGGAGGTCAAAATACATAAGAAAAGTGTAATACAATCAATTTTAAAAAATAAAAATTTTTGGCCAAAATTTGAGATTTTTCCAAGGGGTACCCCTTACGATTTTTTCAGATTTTGGCCAAAAAATTTTATTTTTTAAAATTGATTGTATGGCACTTTTCTTATGTATTTTGACCTCCGGAACACGAATCCGTCGTCCAAATTGAGCTACGATTTTTTCCCTTCAAGATATCTCCATTTTTATGGTAAAAAATGCGAAAAAATGGGGATAACTCGGTCATTTTTGCAGATAGATCAATTTTTCTTTCGGATTCGAATTCCTGAGCTCAAATTACATTAATATAGACTAAGAAATCAATTTTTTATTTTTGACCTCAAAAAGCTGAAAATTGGCGATAACTCGGTCAATTTTAGAAATGGATCAAGTTTTCTTTCAGATTCGGATTCCTGAGATCAAAATACGTAAGAAAAGCATATTAAACCCAATTAAAAAAATTATTTATATTTTGCTCAAAAATCGAATGTTTTTTTGGTTCTTCAAGAGTAATCTCACGTATAATCAGCTCAGGAATCCAAATCTGAAAGCCAAAATCACAGAACAGGGACAGAATTTGTTTGAATCGGGATCATGCGTCAAGTGAGTCCATCTCATAAATTCGCTGATTTTTGAAAACCAAGCACACTTGCTTCAAGTGACGATAAGCAGGTCAAAATATGTAACTTACGTTGATAGAAATGTATAGTTCACCGCTAAATTGAAGCTGTGAGGAGTCAGCTCTAGTTTCAATCGATATAATTATCAAAAAGTATTGCTGTGTATGGAAATGCTTCATCGGCATTAAAATAGCTATCTAAAAATAAACATCAGTCACGACTCTGCTGTATTCCAACACATTTCGTCTATATAATTTTCTGCAGGCTACTCAATGATATGATATCTTTACAACAAAATTTGTTTCAGATAAGAGATACTCTTGTACTTGATATTTGGTGAAAAAATACATAACATTATGTCATCCGTAATTATCGTTCTTGGATGCGATAAAGACCAGAGGAGGAATTCAGAAAATATTGCACGACGGCTGAATTGGTGCAAAAAATGTGGTGTGGTGTGGAAAATATGCACCAGATAAGCTGCTCATATGTGCTCTGATAGCAGCGTGATCATAAACTCGGAATAATTAAATTGCGACCGAAGCAATATTAATTACACTAATGATGTGGGACAAAGCAGATAAGAACGTTGGAACTGAGAAACGTAAGAGATTAATTGATGACCAAAGTGCCATATACTATCTGCCAACGCAAAAAGTGCGATGTTACTTTCGTGTGTTATTAGAATCCTCTTCAATACTTGAGCCAGGAAATCAATTGACAATCGTTGAATCTTGTAACTCTTCTAATTAAAAGGAATATCATTGTTGATACACCTCCAGTATAGATAAAAGACTTACAACAACGAGTCAGATACTCCTGGATTGAACGTTCTAATAGCGCCCTAAAAGTAAAATTGCAGAACAGACAAGAACTCGAAAAGTGTTATCTTTTCGATACGAAAATGTAGATTTGCCAAAAGATCTGCTCAGACAAAAATTTCACATCCAATTCATTCGCAGCACCAACGAGTGAAAAATCTTTTTATTTTCCCGATAATAAATATTCTGCTATCTTTGGTTAATTCATCTAACAATAATATTATTTATCCTTTGATGTTTATTGCCTTTGAAAGTCTCTACGAAGTTATTTGAAATCTAGCCATAAATTTGTTGCCAATTACAAGTCGCGGTGATACGGTGGAAAAAAACAGCAGAAGTATCTCAGTGTTTGCTGAACCTCACAAATAGATCCATTATTTATCTATTTAATCATCTTCTAACAGGTTATTTTCTTATTTTTCAGACAAAAGATAACCGACACTACTAGAGCAAGGCTAGATTTTGAAGGCAAACGTCATCGAATGAAGGAAGGAATCGCAGTCAGGAGATATAGAGACGCATAATCGGATCAAGTGCAACGCGCTATTGCTTACGTCAAAAACATCAAGAAAGTTGTATACGATAACGAGAAAGTTTACGACACGCACCCCCAACCTGACAAGTAAATGTTATTTGAATTTTGTAAAGCTCTTCCGTCAAAATTTATTCAAGGGAAAGTTGTCGGCGAATGGCGTGCTACTGGTGAATTGTATTCAGCTTCGGAACATAAATGAAACAAGACGTTATCGGAATCTGAAATATTCATATTCCTGTAGAGCTAGCAGTCCGCATCGTCTTTCTTTGAATTATCTTCTCTCCAATCTCCGAGCACTTCTATTTTAAAGGTTGTAGCATGAATCGTGGTACGGTAACCCCTGCTTGGATCTGCGGATTTGACTCGCCGATTTCTCCGCCCGCGCCGTTAGTGGAGTCATATAAATTCAGCGTATTATTACCTTCACTCGACTAGACGCAATATACCTGTAGAATAGAACGTAAACTCATTCTATTCGCAAAATTTTTAACCTTTAGGGAGGTATGTTTGATACATGAGCCAAAGGAACTTATTTCGACCGACTTCAGAATATTTGGAGTCCAGCGATTGGTCGAACGCGCATAAAAGTATGAGCTCATTCTATTCGCAAATTGTTTAGCCATTAGAAATCTTCGATTTACAATTTATGCAAGGGTAACATCTTTATCACGCCCGTAGAAGAGTAGACGTCCACCGATTGGACGGCGAACGCCAATAAGAGTATAAACTCATTCAATTCCTAGAATTGCAGCCTTTGGGGAGGGGATATTCGATACATATGTCAAAGGAACTTATTTCATTCGACTCCAGAAATATTTGGATTCCAGTGATTGGTCGAATGCGCATAAAAGTGTAAGCTCTTGCTATTCGCAAATTGTTTAGCCATTAGGAATCTCCGCTTTACAATGTATGCAAGGGTAGACGTCCAGCGATTGGACGGCGAACACCACACGAATATAAAGTCATTCAATTCTTAGAATTTGCAGCCTTTGAGGAGGGATATTTGATACATATGTCAAAGGAACTATGATTTCATTCGACTCCAGAATATTTGGAATCCAGCGATTGGTCGAACGCACATAAAAGTACAAGTTCATTCTATTCGCAAATTGTTTAGCCATTAGGAATCTCCGATTTACAATGTATGCAAGAGGAACTGATATCTCACGCCCGTAGAAGGGTAGACGTCCAGCGATTGGACGGCGAACACCACACGAATATAAAGTCATTCAATTCTTAGAATTTGCAGCCTTTGAGGAGGGATATTTGATACATATGTCAAAGGAACTATGATTTCATTCGACTCCAGAATATTTGGAATCCAGCGATTGGTCGAACGCACATAAAAGTACAAGTTCATTCTATTCGCAAATTGTTTAGCCATTAGGAATCTCCGATTTACAATGTATGCAAGAGGAACTGATATCTCACGCCCGTAGAAGGGTAGACGTCCAGCGATTGGACGGCGAACGCCAATCAGAGTATGAACTCATTCAATTCCTAGAATTTGCAGCCTTTGAGGAGGGATATTTGATACATATGTCAAAGGAACTATGATTTCATTCGACTTCAGAATATTTGGAATCCAGCGATTGGTCGAACGCACATAAAAGTACAAGCTCATTCTATTCGCAAATTGTTTAGCCATTAGGAATCTCCGATTTACAATGTATGCAAGAGGAACTGATATCTCACGCTCGTAGAAGGGTAGACGTCCAGCGATTGGACGGCGAACGCCAATAAGAGTATGAACTCCTTCGATTCCTAGAATTTTCAACCTTTGGGGAGGGATCTTTGATACATATGTTAAAGTACTAATATTTCATTCGACTTCAGAATATTTGGATTCCAGTGATTGGTCGAACGCACATAAAAGTACAAGCTCATTCTATTCGCAAATTGTTTAGCCATTAGGAATCTCCGCTTTACAATGTTGTAAGGGTAGGCGTCCAGCGATTGGATGACGAACACCAATAAGAATTGAAACTCATGCAATTCCCAGAATTTTTCGCCTTTAGGAAGGGATCTCTGATACATATAATATGTCAAAGGAACTTATTTCATTCGACTGCAGAATATTCGGAGTCCAGCGTTTGGTCAGACGCACATAACGGATTATAACTTCATGAGCTAATTGTTTATGTATGATTAATAAATTCTAAATTATACGGGATTTGATGTTAATTCTTGTCAATATGTACTCGTATGCACCTTTCAAGCTCTGTAACTTGAAAACTATTGGTCGTAGAACTAAAACTTGTTGTAACTTTTTTATAGCAAATTTAATGCCTTACAAAAGCCTGATAGGCATTTTCAGCAAAAAAAAATTGTTTGATACCGAAAAATCGTGTGGAAACCCAAAAAAAAAATTTCTCCCATCATTCAAACAGAAAATTGAACTTTTGGATGAGGGAATTCAATCATCCCGACGTTCTTTTAATGCTCACCAGCATTGAGGACTGTAAAATGTAAGGTCATTCGTCGTATTCCCATAATTATAAAGTTACGAGCATTTCTATAAGGCCAATCTTTGTCAAATGAGCCGCCGAGTGTGTTCGGAAAATTGAGACGAGCAAAGTGGCTACATTATTATGATTTCAACTGCAGAAGTTCAGACCTCGAGAAAAAGAAATTCCATACAGCCTGAAACATCTGCAAAGGTATTTCTATTCACTTCATAACTATACGTGCGGCACTTGAAATTATTGAATAGAATTCATTGTTCATTGTTCCCTCGTAATTTTCTCGTCTTATTATCACCTCCGTTACCAGTTTTCAGAGTTTATACAATGGGATTTTTGTTGTGGTCCTGGTCGCTTTGCGGCGAAACTTTCTAACGATGCTCTTCGGTACATTCGAGTGAGACCGCAACTGTTGCAGTTGCCTGATGTCTCCTGCTAAGATACAGAGACTCTGCCCTGCCGATAGCGGATGAAATAACGCATCCAATTCCATTGCTATGTGTCGAAGCACAGCTAAAAATCTTCCGTGGTGTCGGAGAGTCGCAAAATTTTTCGGATATCATCGGTATACGTACACCGCGAAAAACTAAAAAAAAAAAAGTAAAATTCATCAATCTGCCAACAATATCAACCATTGGTTTTTTGTAACTATTTTTCAAACCGTATCGTGTGCAGCAACTTGTTACGAGTAATGGAAGTCCATGACGAAGACAATCTTTCTATTCTGCAGATTCGGACCACGATTGGAATCTGAGATAGGGAAATCTTTCGTAAGCCTGACAAAATTCGCGATAAGAACTCATGTGTCGAATTCTCCAACAAACGAGCACATAATCGTGATTTGCGATACCCAGTCAAGAAGTTCGCTCTGTACGCGGGAATGGACCGATTCCCCCCAAATTTGAGCGAGTCATCGAGACAGTCAACGATCTGGTTCTTTTTACACGAGCTTATTCATTATATAAGATTCGAATTCGCCTGGTAGTTGAGTGACACTGGTGATCTCTCGTACCTGCAGGTAACAGCCTACATTTCTCGTTTTATTTTTCATCTTGCGCGCATGCGTCCTACCTTTCTTGGCTCCTATACCTTGTGTTCGTGACGGTAGTTTTGTGTGTGCGCTCTGCGAGTGGGTTCCGCTCAGAGCGGTTGGTTTGGTTGAACGTTTCAGTCTGTCCAACGACTCGTCATCGTTCGGTGTTGTATCGTCACGGTGGGCACAGGTGCCTTGTGCATTTACCTGTGTATACGTCGTATCGCCTTTGCCCAGGGGCTTTCCTGTTATTCCGATCCACGCGAAATAGATCATTTTTCGATCGTTTTGCTGTATATATGTACTTGACACGTAACCGAGGGTATAAAAGTTAGGATTTTTTTTTTTTTTTTTTCTCTTGTGTGTGCTCAAGGAGGTGTTCGCTAAGGTGGTTATTATTGTTGGTTATTAGATTTGTTTGTTTCAACTGAAAATAATATAAAAAAAAAAAAAAACAAAAAAAAAAACCTCGGTCAGTTTTGGATTGTAAAAGGATTACCACACAAAGTTACCTGAACGCCAACGAAACGACATCGGCTCAAGGTGAGTTTAAACGCGTGGTATATATTTTTTTTTTCTCGATTCTATATCTTCCTGTTTTTTTTTCTTTCTTTTAAATAATTTTCATACAAGTCAGACACGCCTATTTGTTGTAACGTTGAAAGAGTCCCGCTGTTTTTCGTCGAATGTTACGTGTGTAGCTTGTGGTATTTGATCATTAAACATTTCTATACATAGTTGTTTCCTTCAGCCAATAGATAACGTTTTTATTTCGCGGTGTATCAACTTCCAGATTCACGCAATGTGCGTATGTAGGTATGTATGTATTCGGTAAACTGTGAAATTCGCAACGCGCAGGGTTTTAAATCTGGTTCGCCTGTTGTTCTTTAAAATTTAAAGGTAAAAAGTTGATGAGCTCATAGGCCGCTACGTCATTCGACCGGTGATCACTCCAACTCTTTATTTCTTTATTTTCCTCCAAAATTATGCCAAGTCGCGCATAGAGGGGCAAATTCTAGTCATACTTTCGAATGCGATATCGATGATAATATAACGTAAATTTCAAATAGCGAATGATCATTACCCTCACAACGTTAGATAAACAGGTCGCGTGGTGTTCGGAGCATCGTCCGTTAAAATTATCGGTCTTCATCACTTTCTATTTATCATTGTTGAATGAAAACCTTGCTGCGAAATATAATTGCAATTGACCGGCAAACGGAAAATTATCAACTTTTCAATTCCTATTGTACCATTCCTTCAACTGCATGGATTCTCTATCGTTTAACGTCGTGACCTAGAGGTGCGTATTCGGTGTTATGATCGGCGTCAACGTACAACGTGGTTGTTTTTCTTCTTACATTTAAAAAAAAAAATTTTTTTTTATCGTGAACCAAGCAGTTTTTACTTCATTCAATTGCGCTGACATACACTGCAGTGCACGTGCGAGTAACGAGACACGGGAACATTATGATAGTAGTCAGCGCTGTAGGACTCGATTACGTATTTTTATTACTTTTTGACTTCTCCCTGACCTACTTCGAGTTAATTATACACGCGTAGGTATTCGCGGACCTTTTCTTTGAACTTCTGATACAAATGAATTGTGTTTTTTTTTTTAAAACCTAAATCCAGAGTTAACTATCAAATTAGACTGTGTGTATAAACAAATTTTCCACGGTCGATACCTAAACGATGTTTATATCTCACCGGATGATCTAGCCTCACCTGGATCTATACATAGAGGTATACCTCATCAGCTATGCCATGCCATCAATTAGCCTTCCATCGAGTCGATATATGGAAATTTTATCCAAAGATCGATCGTCGAGGCAGACATTTCTGCAATAACGTTTTACGAGCGAAGTGGAGAACATGCAGTGAGAGAGTTCAATTCTCGAGTAGGTAATTCCGTAGAATCGTGACTTTATTCGCGAAGCGCGAAGCCTCGCGATGTACAAATTTCAGACTAGCAAAACAAAATTTACCACGATGACTCAGGCGCGCGGACTTTGAGAGAGAACCGAAAGATCGTTCGCCCACGCGAAAAAATTTCCAACCGAGTCGAGTGTTAATCTTTATTTTAAATACCGCGAGTACGTAACTTCGTCCCACTGTATGTTGATGTGAAAAGTTATCATGTCATAAGCAATAACACGTATTACGGTTCGTTTCTAATCTACATCGAGAAAGGTTCGTCCACATGGCATGTGCTTTCGGATCCTTATCGAAATTTCTTGGGGGTGAAAATCGAGGCAGTCTGACAAAAAGTAAAACCTCACTGATAATCATGCACATTAGAGTGGCGTCATCTTTTCGCTTTTTTTTTTTTTACTGTAAATAATACCGTTTTCTTTTCATTCAGTTTTTGCAGACAGAACGAAATTCTAGAAAGCTCGTTATGATAAATAAGGATCATTGAATCGTCAACTTAGACTGCTGCATAAATTTAAAAGGCGTGTGAAACTTGGCATTGCCCAGGTAGAAATTTAATCTTGGCAGAAGCTAACCGCGATCTAGTTATGCTAGTTCTTATCTTGGTGCGGCATAGCTTAACTATACTGCTGCAAGCTCGGTTTGTAACGCTCATTTTAGCTAGCAGCAGGTTGAATTACTTATCTTGGGCCAACCTTCGTAATTTAGCTAGTACCAATATGATCAATTCAGGTTGTAGCAGGCTTCGGGATTTTTAGAGGTAAACGTGAAATAAATTGCAGTATTAACAATCCACTATACAGTTATCATTTATGTTATTAACGTTTATTATCAAAATATACTGAAGAATATTATGGTGGAGTAACAAGTAATAAATTATGGGTATTATATAACTGCAATAAACTTTTAAACTGTGAAGAAAATGTCTTATTCGCTTATATCACTTTTTTCGTCAATCTTCTCTTTTCTGGTCCGATTTATTCTGTAACCTTCCCAATCTTTTGAATTGGTAAAGACTGTTCCTAGTGCGGCATAGACTTTCGATTCGACTGCATTTATCCGGGATGTTAAAGTTTCTGCAGGTCAAAGTAAAATTGTTTAAAGTTTATAGACACTTTCAAAAGCGAAATATCTAAAGAAAAGACATAACGCAGAAGTTGTATCAATTACAGTTACTTTGTAAAAATGAAAATATTACAATAATTACAAAAACATTTAAGAAAGAACCACATGGAAAAATGAATCAGACCGGTCGGAAATCATTGAACTTAACCTCTAAATTATTGTTACGAATTACAAGTCAAGAATAATGAACTATCAAACTTTTCTCCACTAGTAATTATAACAGAGTGAATATTATTTTTACTTACCAGTTTAAATTTGGTCGTTAATCACGTTCAACGAAGAATATCCACAATATAAATATGAATATGAAGTAAACAAACACAGAAAACGTGCGTAACATACCCATCGCTTGCGCATTCGCTTCGCGCAAATTAGCATAGCATAGATACACACCGTATATAACAATGGAAAATTTATAATTGCGATATAATTGTATGGTTCATATAGAAGATCTATACGTGTATGACGGTATTAACCAATACCGTCCTAACCAACAAAAATACAAATTTGAGTCTTTAACGTTATTTTATCATTTTAACATTCACTGGATACGTTCATCATATAATAATTCGATTTTTTTCAAAATGTTGGCTAAGACGTTATTGCTTAGTATCATCCATATACCTTTATAAATCGAATCATATAAAATAAAATTGAAAAAGATAAATACGTGAGATGCGTACGTATACTACTTTTATCGATGAACCACGTGTGTACTGAACATTTTAAACATATACATATATGTCACTGTAAGCCTAACCCCACTTTTCGCAAAAGTAAAGCTATCACGTATACTTAGGTCGCGGCTAGGTACAATGCAAAGGTAATAACCAAGCAACATATCTCGAAATCCTGAACTGCAATTGTACCTAGCAGCAACCTAAAGCCAATGTCGCAGTACGAACCTCGCAAGCCAATATTAAATGAGGCTAGCGGCTAGGCTGAAACTTATTCTGCCAAGATAACTTTCTACCTGGGTGATTTCGACAAACATTCGGTACAGTTATATGGAAATTTGAAGAGATCCGCAGGAGCGTTGCGATCTCGCGAATCCAGAAGTAGGTCCTGCTTCTATGAACACCATTATGCATGAAACCTATACAAATTTATACAACGGTGAAATTCACGCCGTCGCGCGATTACCCCATCTATATAGAGCAAATATCCGAATCGCGTGACATTTTCGCGGTCATCTTTTATTGGGCTCTTTTTAATTCGACGTGAAAATAATCCAGTCGATGCGACGAGTCTTCATTTCAGAGCGATAAAATTTTTATCCAATTTCGAATTCGCTTTGTTCGATTTTTGAAGGGAAAAGAAAAATTATCGCTGTTTTTTTTTCTTGCCACATACGAACGAGATCTTATCGCCTGTGTAAGCTGCGTACAATGATTACGGTTTGTCACGTTCTTTTGTTCCGTTCTTTGACTCCACTGCAAGCCATATTGTAGTACAGCGTACCTTTCGAAACGTGCGCACGTTTGTCTTCATTTATACAAAGCAATTGTTCGATCGATAATATTTTTGTTTTGTTGAATAAATTTTATTGTTCTAAAAATATATACTCGTCATATCATTGCACACACTTGCCAGTGGTGCGTAGAACTCGAACAATATAATACCCAAAGCCATTTGCAATGAGTATCCGTATGAACATCGTCTCTCCATAATATTCGATGGAATTAATCATCGTTCGCGCACAACTCGATGTCAATGAAACCCGATGCGTAACGGGCACCCGTTGCGATTAGTCTATAACCATATGCGACACGATATCGACGACCGTATTGCATTACGAAAACAATTAGTCGCGAGCTACGCCTCCTGCACCGTTGCACCCACACGAGAAAGTTATCCCAGTGTCCGCCGATAGATAGATAGATAGATACTCTTCGCTTTGATACTAACTGTCCTTTATACCCACGTCTTACAGTTGAATGTAACTATGGGTAGAACGCGACGTACGTATACCTACTTACATAGGTATGCGAGTCGAGATTCTTCTTTGCGACGTGCTTAAAATTATCCTCCAGTAAATATCTCTCAAAAATCTAATGCTTCGATACTTCACGTTGAAAGCGAACGACGCAATTCCTCCGGTTGTTCAGGGAGATATTTGTGAAAATCAATAAAACGAAATGTCTTTTTTTGATCCTTATTCGCACGAAGACTGCAAAGTTTTTGATGGCAATTACTTTCTTCGTCAAGGATCAGAATACAACGTGTTAATATGGAAACACTTTTGCTCTCCCCGTTAAATTTTACCTCCCACGGTGGTATTTTCTAAAATAATTACGTATACGCTAATTAACTCTGTGCGCGGTAGCAAAATAATATTTATTCAATTAAGTTTATTGCGGATGTGCGGAGTTATGACGGACTCCTCGACATATGTACATCTAGATATACATATATAAAAGCGTGAGAATCGCAAGGAACTCGGGTTCAAAGTCGAGAATGTATAAACGGATGGAAATTTAGATACATAGATAATTGAACAAAGGTATGAGGGGACTAGAACTTAAGCCTAAGCCCTACCTGATTCGACCATGTCGGGATTTTTCCTACCTGCACCTCTGCCATTGTATGTACATAATATCCTTTATGGTCGGATCGGTATAGCTGGTGGCTCGATGTAGCCGGTGTGGCAGGTTGAAACTCCGAAGAAATTTATTAAATTCTTATACCGCCGAATGAATGGTAGACGTAGTTGATGAAATGAAAACGTGACTTACACACCCCGTTAATTTCGTGATCCGACTACTACGTCTCGTCCATCACAGATTCAAAGAGAGATTTCATCGTGCGCCAGCGCTGCAGTTCGTAAACCAATGTAGTGTCCAGGGCATTAGAGTTCTCCGTGTGTATGGGAATATTTTATGTACAACACCAAACCCACACATCGGTGAATAACTGCACCACGTATCTGACACACCGCGGAAATCGTCGAAGCTCGATACAATGACGGTGAGCAGGTGATTTGCATTCCGTTCCTATAGTTTTCGTTGCGCATGGAGAAATTTCCGGAACCGGTACTCCATTCAGACCGATACACGGTGGACGTACCTACTATATTTTTTTGTCAATCCGGCGAACAGCTAAAAGTATACTTTCTACTCTGCCCTTTGGTGATGCATATTTCAACGAAACAGCTTGAACGACCCTTGCAAAGATACGCGGAAAACGGACGTTGTTCGACATCGCGTATTATAGGGTCATTCAGCTCGTGGCGCACGAGAACAAATACTTAACGATTCCCTTCCTCCTTTCGTATGCGGAATTCTTGCTGATTCCGAGACACCGTACGAATTCATCCATTTCGGTGGGCATATACGTGTGTACATATCACCGTCAGAGACGTGTGAGGCTTTCGACCTCCCGCCTGCAAAGAATTTATGCTTACCTACTTTCCGGTTGTAAAATAATTTTTATTCCCTGTTTCTCTTCCCTATTTGTCTTCATTGCGTAACGATCTTACAAGCTGTCTTCGACCGTGTTTAGAACTCTTTAACTGCCTTACGTACGCCCAGCTATAACAACGTCACTCGTCAGCGTCAGCGTCTGCAGCTAGCTAGCAGAGGCCACTACACCACCCTACCTACACCCGTGCCGTGCACCGTAGTCGTGGGTTAAACAGGTTCTTAACTCGCTTACGACGATCACAGGAAATCTCTGACCCACTGTACTATATTTGTCCTCACTCTGAACTGTCTTGAAATTAAGGTTTTGTTACTTTCGTACGGCTTCTCATTTTTTCCTCTCATTTTTCTTCGGGCATAACTTTTCTTTTTTTTTTTACCGGCTTACAGTTTCGTCGTCAGTTCGCTGCAGTTGCAGAAACTTGTTCGTTTCTCAAGAATTCGGATCGTCTTTTGATGGGTTTGGAATTGCTCGCAGGCGAATCATATACATAGATGGGATACAGATGACGATGTTTTACCCGATGACACGAGCACGAGAATCAATTTTAATCCCAATGTACGAAACACTGGAAATTACGTGCAAACCCATTACGTGTACAAGGTGTAGGTATTACGTCCGTGTTCAATTGTTTCGTAGAGCAGCTAGACGTTTTAAAACTTCTGCATAACGGGTCGGCAACGTTCAGTTCCGCCTAGAACCCACCTCGTGCAATGTACTTCGGAGACGACGGGTCCTTATTATATACTGTTAGATAGACTCGCACCTTAGAAAATCTCGGAGGAAAGTACAATTACTGAAAAACGCTTCGACATCATTCAATTTCACTTGCTAGATGTAAGAATCTGCACGTCGGCATCGGATAAGAAGAATCCTGTTTTCGGTGCTAAATTTTCGTCCACTTTCACGACTAGGTACAAATCGCGTGTAAGTAAAGGCCGACGTCAATTCCCGATGGAAGTTTTTCCACTCTCGACAGTTCAGCTCGCCAGTCTCACGCTGATTTAACGAATTGTTTCGGTATTTTCGACCATAAATGACGTGGGACCGAGGTAATTATTCATTAGGATACGGTAGGCTTTCTCTTTCTCCGAAGGTAACGGTACTGCTAAAATCCTTCCTAACGTCGGGTTACCTGCTCAAAGATCCAACGTAATTTCGGAAAACTAATTTCACCTTCAAATTGCGCCGTATGAATTTTTACCATCGGCTACGTAGCTGTCAAATTAGATTGGCGTACAGGTGAGCATATACCTCACGCACGTGATATCGGCGGTGTCGGGTGGGAGGCACCCGTACAATAACTTCCGGCTGTTCGACGGTCACGTGCAATTGAGAAATTTGTCCACCTTAAGCTGCCACGTGGCTTAGCGGGCATCTGCAGTCAGCTGATTCGACACGTTGTAAATAATTCTGTTTTATCGAATTAACCGGTGTATAGGTATTCCGGATCGAGCAGTCTGCAACGGATAGAGACGTAGGAACGTCTGCCCGAAATCCTGTGATCCGCATTAGAATGATTAAATTCTCCGTCAGCTCGACACGGTAGAAGCTTTCGCACTCCAGCGTTCGTCAATCAATCGCGACGCGGAACATTTTGAACCCGAGAGGTCTTCGAACGTCGGACGCGGTGAAATTTTTCGCCGACTAAAATCGATTATTATCGTAGGGCGATTCAAAGGGTAAGAGAATTTTTCAGATCTCGCAGCGTCATCGTGAATCTAATTTTAAACGTCGAGCTTTGTAAGTCGTCGCAGTGAATTGTTCACGAAATGTATTATGATCGGAAATAAAAAAAAAAACGTCCTAGAAAATGGGCAGGAGAAAAAAACCTCCGAAACTCCAACAACATAGGCGAAAATACTCTAATAGCTAATAATTGAATGAGGTTGTTAAATTTTTGGTCGGAGTCCTCGCGAAGATGATAAAAATCAGGGGTATACTTTTTCGTCTGCGTTATTATAGCGAGAAAGCATTGCATAATTATTGTCCAAAATGACGTGGATCGCGGAATATGATGCGCAGATAAAAAATTTGCGTGTTACAAACGGTGGTTGCAAACGCACGACCCACTTTTTGCGATGAGTCTAATTGATCGTGCGTCTCTGGCTATTAATTAGAATTCGCGAAGCGGACCCGGTTTTCTTTCCTCCGGTAGGTATATAGGGTCGTTCAGGTGGATAAGCGGATTAGTCATCGTTCATCACTTTTAATAGGCGCCGCGGTTTTACATCGTATTCTCGTAATTGTTCCCACAGTATAACGTAGAAGAAAAAACGAATTCATCTCATTGCTGCAAAACGAGGTATAGGTACACAGGTATATACGTATCAGAGAACGTGAAATATGGTCCGCTCTCCCTTTCATACGGTATTCGTATTATATACCTTGGTTTCCACGTGTGTTTCTATTCGGTGACGTGAGTCTAAATCACCATTTTTTTCTCACGAAAAGTTACGAAGTCAGGTAGTGAAATTTATTCCAACGATCTAATTAAGCCCCGTTTTCGAGAGGATCGAGGGGGGAACTTAACACGACTTCAAAGTCTTTGGATTTCTGTAGTGTCTCTAGATTATACTCGAGAAGATCGTCGAACAGACCGAACAAAGTTGACTTTTTATCGTCATTACTTTACCCTCTGCGAACATGGCACACGGTAGCGATAAATTGGTCTCGTCGCCGCTCGCAACCGGTGGTCATAATGATGACGATTGGCTTTGTCACGCAAAGTGTCGCGCGTCTATACGAATTACCTAACGCGTCTGTATTCGTAAAAACTTGCCCTGTACGCATTTCAAGGATTCCCCGTGCGCTTCGAAAAAAGTTCGCGTCCGATTCGACCCCCGAGAAATCACGTCCGCATTTCATCGCAATCGTTTGCTCACAATTTCGGGATAGCAGAATTGAAATTCCAAATCCTGGAACGAGTGCAGACGGCATTCGCGGTTGTACGAAACAGAAAACTGTAGCTACATATACATATACGTAGATCAGTCGGTCGCATCGATCGGTGTTATCCCCGACTTTGTTTCTTTCATAGAAAAGCTGCCTCGTTACACAGAGCCGTTTAATCTCCTGGCTTATGCGACATAAACGGATCCGAGGAGTTCACTAGTTCACGCGTTCGCGAGAATAGAGGGGATCAGGTGAGACCACAACCCTGCGGTATAAGGCAGGTGAACGACGATTAGGGCCATCGCGGTGCCCTCGTAACGCTGCACGCTCGAAAATAGAACGACAATTTTTATATCGCACATCATCTGAAAATCTCATTTGAAACTTTCAACTCTAAATTAGCTCAATTGGTAGTCGAGTCTGTTGATTATTACGTTGAAAAGCGTTGGTTGTCTCATTGTCAGTATTTCATAGACGTTGGGTTTCGCCGCCGATGTTGCCCTCGTTGTCGCCACATGAAACGTGAATAACGATCACGGCAACGCGTTGCCTTTGTTTGTTCCAAATACTTGCGCGATCGGTGTGATGCATTATTTCAACGTGAAAATAAATTTCGTCATCGTCGATTGTCTCGAACAAAAAATCACGCGGTGTCGTTTTAAGGACGCGCGATATACAAATACGAAGCTTTGTTTTGTGAAGTTTTTCTTCGTCAATGGATCGGGAGAGTGAATTCTTTTTTTTTTTTTTTCTTTGTCCAAAGTAAAGAAGAACGTGGTCGCTTCTTTTTACTTGTTACACAGCCGCGCAGAGGTAGACGGAAATGATTTACAAGCGGGTACCACCTCGATTCACAATTCATGCTCCATGCCACGCACGATCGCTCGTAACTCGAAGTAGTGGTAGTACAGTGTCATCTTCTCGTACGAAGTGTTTGTGTACCTGTTTCTCCTATACCTGCATAGGTATACAGTGTAATACATTTCTTATAGTATATATACTTTATATCGTGCGTAGGCGGATCTTGGCCGCGTTGTACCGCTACCGCATTTTCACTCCAATAAATAAATATCAGCCCGTATATATATTCCCAACTGTTCTCCCCATCGCTATACCCGACTCTCGACTCTTTCTCCCCGAAGCGCGCCATTCGGTACGGTATACTTGTAAATAAATTCCCACAAGTTCACGTCGAAGAACACGCGCGTCGGAATGCCTCGGTAATAGATCTGGGAGGGAGGTGACACATTTATGGACTCGCTATCACCGGAATGAATTTATCTCGCGTAGAGGGATAAAAAAAAAAAAAAAAAAAAAAAAACCTCAGGTAGCCAACGTGCGATGTTACCAGGATCGGAATAAAACGACTTCTCAACGGGAAACGCCTCGCTACGATCACACGGAACGAAGAGAACTTTATAAATCCATTGTGCAACGCTCAAAGTGCAGCACAATCTATAGTTACAAGTCTATTTAGCTACGGTGACAAGTATAGCCGAGGTCGTTGTATTTGCACCTATACGTAGGTACAGACTGCAGGGTACATATAGAAACTATAAATTGAAGCAGAGCGAAAATATCTTTAAATTGCGGCTACGTATCGCCCCGCTATATGGATACAACGCAGGCTATGCGCGCTCTTTCAAACGTCATGTTCGAACAGACGTGTGTAACTTCGAAGGCTCGGGCATGTCCTTATTGTTATAGGGTGACTTATGGGTCCTACCGCAAAGAAGTTATCCATCTTTCGTGTGTGCTCAACGTATGTACCATGAGAATACCGACAACCTGAGCAAACATCTCATAAGCACACAACACACTACCACGCTTCATTTATATTCAGGTATATGATCTATACTTCGATACCCATACGCGTCGCGGCGTTAGGCGAGGCTCGCAGAGACGGATAAAGGTGAGATCGAAGTGGTGGACTGTCGCTAACTCCATTCCCTCGTGTATGCGCGTAGATGAGGTATACATCATCTCGATCCACATCCAAATATTTAACGGTGAACTGTACCATACCGACCCTCGCGAATCGTATATAGCCACGTAAATGGTTAACTCTGACGGAGGCAAATTTCGAATGACGTCATTTTCTTCTCTCCTTGAGGCGATGTACATACATATATATATAACGGATCGTCGAATCCGGGTGTCGAGGTTTTATTCAACTGGATATACTGCAAGTCCGCATGACGAATCGGAACAATTAATCATCGCACGTGTACCGATATAGGTACTCCCACAGCATCGGTTTCGACATTCGTCCGGTTTACCAAAAAAGAAGAAACGATCCTCGTGCGCCGCTCGACGAATAAGCGTCTCGTGACGAGTAATTACCGCGATCCTATAAATTGGAACGCTGCAGCTTCGTTAAACGTAGATATAATGTCAGTTATTACCGTTGTCCTTAGAAATGTTCTGTTGCTATACTTACTATAGCTGCACAGGCACCGTAACTCGATATAGGAAAGCTCGCGAGGCGATCGGTATGACCATGTGACAACTTCCGGTTCCGGTTAGTTATTTACTATCGTCGGATTATACCGACTCGCAATCAGGCACGAATCGCACGGTGTGTCCACGCGTGTGTTCTAATTACCAACGACATTTATGTGCACGGAATCAACCCTCGCATCGCGCCCTTTCTTATCGCTTATTTCATCGGATCGTACCTACGTACGTACCCATTAGTTGAGCGCGTCAGAGGTTGTCACTGACCCACAAATTTGTTTTAACCGTTTGTTAGTGGGTCAGGGTGGTTGCGAATGAGAGCAATCGCCACGATGGTGCGGGGAACAAATTGGGGAACGGATAAACAAAATTCAGAGCTGTCTGCCAATTAGGTAGACTGGGCATATATCTGATTTGTAAAAATCTTTATTTTTGCAATTAGCTTTTTCAACAATTAACCGGTACGAGGGTGTTCATATCACATTATGAGATATGCATGTGAATCTCGTGTCGTGAATATTATCTAAACTTTCCCTCTGTCGAGTACTTTCTATCCCAACTTCTTATATGGTTGGATTATAGAGTACAGTACAGAGATCAAATGTTACTGAAAAGTTTGCCGACAATGAGCACTCTTCCTAAGTTTAGAACGAACCAAAAAAAAAAAAAAGAAAAAATTACAATGCACTCCAGTTTTGTGAGAGAACTCCTATGCGGGCTCGACGTTAAAACCGAAAATTGTATTCGATTACTTTCACTCGAAATTAATTATAAACTTTCTGGAGAACTGAAATTATACGGCACATTTAAAAAACCAAATTTGCTTCTGAGGTGAAAACTGAATGTATCCCACGTGGTTAAAATTTCATCCGAATACGACGAGGTACTTGAAAATTATTTCAAACTTTATGGGAGACGGGTGAAAACCTCATAGTTTTTTTTTCGTTTCAAAGTCGTTATAACTACCCGGCCCAAATTTTAGAGCAAAAAAAAAATATATCTCCGAGTAAGATTCGCCTCTCTGTTCGACGACGCGAAGAACGATGTACGCTTCAATGACGCGCGTAGAGGGTTGAAAGTCACGCGAGGTATACCAAAGAAGGTTCACACCGCGTCCTTTCGCCCAATTAATTTCACTAATGTCTTACGCAAAGGGCTCCTCGCTATCATTGCGTCATAGTCGCGTCGACTTCTCGGTTCGTCGTCGGCTGGTTTAAATTTAAAAAAAACTTGGCCTCCGACCAAAACTCTCCGCGAGTATGTATATCGCAAGTGCAGCAGCGCGAAGACTCCTCATCCGACTTCGTAGGTACCGAATACGCGCGGAGACCCCAACTGACGACCAATGGTTCGTCTGACCGCACAGGGCGATCTTGCAAACGGCTGCGAACAAAACTATTATTAGACAAGATTTACTTCGAATTTAGAAAGCTCGATCTATTTTTTGGGAAACGCATTTTGGACTCGATCGAACACACGGAACGTAAAAAAAGCTGGATTCCTCGGGCTCGAATCACACGCGTTTTACACTTCTATATCGATGGAGGTGTCTGCTAGGATTCTACCGCGTCTAATTCAGACCGGGACGTACGTCGGGCGTCAATGAATGACTCGCTAAATATAATTGCCAGTCGAGTTATACTCTCGGACTGATTTACAATTAGTGGAAATAGTGGCACGTACAGCAGAAAATACAGTACGTCGAGTGTTGTTACCTGCACGGGTGAATCTAACTACTACTACTACTACTTTCGAGTGTATCTTTCGCTAACAATAAGTTTGCTCATCGACTGTCTACAGCGACTCTACTTGGACTCGGGAATCTGCGGTGGTGGAACGCAGCCAGACGAGAAATCGATAACGAGTGAACGACGCTACGCTTTAATTTAATACAAGCCTAATTCGATGTGGATTTTTAATTAATTCGTACAGGTCTGCGGTTTGGAAATTCTTCGCCAGATCTATCAAGGTTCATCTCATTTGTAGTCCGCTGGCTGTGAAACGGGTCGTGACGCGCGAGGGTGAAGTAAATTGATTTTTCATAATCATGATTGAAAGAAATTATCGGAGATCATGTTGATTTATTTACGTGTCATGTATTTGGCTCGATTGGAGAGATCGTGGACGAATCGAGGTATAATAACTTCGTTACGATCCGCGATTTTCGCGACAAACAACGAGTCACGTGTGGACGCTTTGTAACTAGTATCGTAGCGTTACATTTTCTAGGTAACAACGCGACGAAGCTGGGAATTCTATAGATAGAATTGCGCGTAACTCCTGCCAATTACTAAGCTGCTCTTGGCATTGGCTCTGGCATTGCCAACGCGAACGTTTCCTGCTTCCAATTTACTTCCACTTCGCGGTTGTTAACGCTATTAAACCAGTGGTCGATCCAGTTCGAGTGCAGGCTATACGCCGTATCTACAGCTCCGCCGGCCTATAGCCGGATATTCGTTCGAGGGCTCTAATTCAATTGATAGCTGGCCGGCCATCGTGTGGACCCTTGTTCGTTGAACTTCGCGGATCCGTCCGCCACTTCTACGCTCTAATTAATATTATTCAAACTCTCGAACTGTCAGCTTCAAAAAACCCCCCCCATGAAAATCGTACAGCGAGAAAATCATTGTCGATTTTGCTTTGGAATCTTTCTTCCGAATCTTGAATCTCGAGCGCGAAATGCATGAGGGTCATATTTTCCATTCCCACCGTGACTTTATCGCGTTTGACAGGGGTGTGCCGATACGTCGAAGCCCCGATTATCTGCTCGGTGAATCGGTATGGCACAGGTATACGGTATATGTAAGTAATGCAATAAAATAATAAAATCGGCTCGGGAATACAACGATCTCGAAACGTGTGCTCGTGACCATAAAACAAGCCCACGCGAACAATTATTATTGAGGCTGCACATTCTCTAACTGGAATCGAATACGATTTTACTTTTCATTTGTACACGATGTAGGTATGTAGCTTATTATACCTGACACACGGAACGCGAAACAGCATCTCGTATATTGTTCGAACGAAACATGGAGACGAGAAGTAAGAACGCTGTGAAATTCATCCGAAATCAGAGTGCGACTAATATCGCCGAGGTCGACGTTCGGTACAATCGGTGCAGTTTCGCTCCAAATTGGCCATGTTTTTTTTTTCTTCTTTTCTTATTTCTTCAACTGTACGAACTTTTCTCTTTTTGCGTACAAGGGAAAGCCTTTTGTCCGTTGCTCGTGAGTTTTTCGTAGCAATGATCGGCTCTGCACGAGTGATATTCGTGCTTGGTAACGCTGACTGTATCCTATAACTGCAGAATCGTTGAGCGATGACTTTCACTGGGTCCGGAGACAGACGGACGGACGGACAGCTTTGTACGTAATGGGTCGGTTTGAAAACCACCACCGAATCGACTTTTGGATCGTTATTACAGTTACGTACATCGTATAAGCCCGTGGTACAAGCGTAAAGTAGTAAATGTCACCGCCGGTGTTACCCACTCGGCGGTCGTGCCGTTAGCTGCAGGATTACGGGACTCGTAGACCATGGAATAGATTTTCTTAGAAAGGTGAACGGTCGAGTCCACGTCACCTTATTATGGTTCTCAGTAGAGTTCACGGTTTTCTTCCTCGTGGGTTTAATTTTTCATTCTTTTACACAACCGTTTACTCGGGGTGTACATCGTATATGTATAATGTGGAGCTATTGCTACGTTGGAAGCTCTTGCGGGCCAACTTAAGTCACCTACTTTTCCGCTCAAACGCCCATGAACTTCTTCGACTAATCAAAGCAGCGATGAATTTATCGACGAGTCTGAACTTTCCAACAGAAGCAGATTGTTATTGTATATATGCAAGTGTTGCCTCTAATAAGCATTACAGTTGTACATCACCCTCGTATCGCTTCCATTTTCGCGTAGCCTCGAAGTTGTGAACTCGTAACATCTAATTACAAGTTTATTATACCCCAATGAACGGCATCATCGGCAGCCAATTAATGAACTCGTGTATTAATTAAAACGACCCGCGTCCCCCGCTACATCAGCCGTATTTAATATTGCTAGTTAATATTTGACTCGCTGTTTACGTTCTCGTTTACAATCCACTTTAATTAATTCGGAATTCTTTTAATATTTTACTCTACTCTTCCGTACGGTCCGGAAATAGCTGAGAAATTGGTCAAACTTTTAAATTCCCTCACACTATACGCCGACTTTTCCTACACTCCGAGTTTGATACAATCTCTCTCTCTCTCTCTCTCTCTCTCTCTCTCTCGATGATCTGCCCGATCCTCGAATACCCGTTTTACCGCATCCAACACTCTCACCTCTCGAGCTCCGTGCATCAGACATTCACACCGTGCATTCACTCGGAGTGACTCATTCGCATTCTGGTGGGCTTACCGCGGCGCAAGTTCGTCCCGGCTTACGGTTACCCGCGGCAGTGCGGTAGTTTTCAGGTCGACATCATCCCGGTCGCATTGGCTTATTCTTACGTTAGTTAGAAATATCTCGGCGACGTTGCACGGCGCGGCATCGCGACCATACCTTTCCATTCGGCATTAGGCAAATATAGGATGAGAGAGACTCGCGGTTAGAGGCTATTTCACACGTTGTTGCCCCGATCTTATAGCCCAGACGGAATCCAACGTCGATTCGCACGGTATTATCTCCGTTCGTACCTCTTCCGTTCCATCCACACCCCGGAGGTACAGCCGGGAGCAAAGATCCGAAATTTTCCCAAAAGTTGTATTATTATTCGCGAACGACCGTCGTCTTCGTTGTACGTACGTACATCATATATCTTGACCTGAACTCGTTGGACTCGGTGCGGGGCGCGTGGTTTCGCCGGATAATAATTCCCTCGCCCTTGTTCCTGCGAAGCCATCGACGTTCGACATTCGAAGCGCCTTCGGAGTGATTTAGGACTTTGGGGAATCGCGCGCCGCGTTGCCTCGCTCGAAGGAATGCGGCTGAGGGCTTCTCACGGTCGAATGTGCGCCGCCACCATATCGACATGGTATACACCTACTCCCCGTTCGCCTTACCCAGCCTTTCTGCCACCCGTTACTAGTCATAGTTATTACGCTATTCTTCGTTTCCGTCCCTACGTTCTCATGCCAAGGTCCCACCGGCGTCGCTATACTCGTTTCACGTAACGCGTAGGGTATAATTATAACGCGTATATGGTAATTTCTGGTCTGTGACGCTTACGGAGTCATCTGACCATGCGACGGTGCATCCAGTACTTACAGCCCGCGTGCCAGCTAACATCATCGCGTACATGCATGTATACCTATGTTCGCCAGCGACGTGCGATTCGCTCTTCCGACCTTGGGAAAATCCCCTTTTCGACTACTTACTTGTTAGTCTTATGTGTATCTTATCTTATAGGTCTCGTGTTTTAATTCATTATCATTTAATGCTGCCGCAGCGCGACTCGTTTTGACAGTGTCATGCGGAATTATACCAGTTTCGAAAATTATTTAATCGCTGGGTAGAGCGCCGTTAATTTCACGTGTGACCTCCCACTGTACCGTTCGAATTGTTGTTTTCGGTCGGAGATATACTACGATAAATTATTACAAAGCACGACCGGGTAATCAGACGGCTGATAATCACCACATGTGTCAGCGGTTAAGTAATCGAAATTGAAGCAGCGAAACCGGTAGCCGAGAGTCCGAAGCGAGATCTGCTTGGTTCGTGAATGAATTTTGTACGTTATACGTATTCGCATTGTAATAAGTTCGACCGAGATTATATGCGAAACACGGGGAAAGTCTGGAATCCGGTGAATGCGCAGGAAACAGGTGATTAGTAATTAGAAATCAACTCGCGGTCGAAAGTGTGTTCGTTCCCTGACAACGACGCCGCGACGACGCTACATTTTCACCATTGTATTGTAAACGTATAGCCGCGGTCTCCTGCGGTTCGAGGTAATTTTCACGTGTGACTCAAATCCACGACGAATCCCTTCGGAGTTCTCAGCTACGAAAATTTCGGGAGAATTTGATCGAGCGACTGCTTTTTTTTTTTGTCACCTAATTTTTGGCTCGACGTGTATTTTCACACGGACAGTCGAACATCCTGAATCGGTGAAGAGCGAAATAAATTTTCGGACCCGTATACTCGGTCATTTGTGAGAAATTGTAACCTGAGCTCGTATAAGTCGACGGATCTATATAGTTCGCCACCGCGACTCGCTCGCTCGCTATCTTCAATCGCTGCTCGATTCTTTACTCTACCTGCGGATGTATATCGTAAGTTTTTTTTGCTTCGATATTAGGTATACCGCGTCTGGAGTCGGCCGAAAAAATCGTTACTCTAAACCAAAAGTCGACTGCGGTCGTGACGCGGTGAGAAATTCACGAATCACGTTCACTGTTATCGATCCGATCCTCCAATTTTGTAACGACGTGTATCGGTCGTGACGATCGACGGTAGAAGGGAAAAAAATTCGATCGATCCGAATTCGTAATTAGCGAGAAATGTTTCCGCGAGATTTTGCCGTGCCGGTTAGAGTATCGTTTTGCACAGAGCTTGCGCGATATTGCAGTGTAACGGAAAATTGGCTTTCCTTTGAAACTGGCGTCTGATAAATCTGTGATGAGGACGCTCTGAGCGCCAGTGGAATGAAGGGCCTCGGTCTCGAGAGGACGAGAGAAAAGAAAAAGAAAACGAAAACGAGCAGACGAGGGGTACGTCCCGTCCGCCCATGTTTTATTCACCACCTTTCTTATCTCTCCTCGTTTCTCGTTACATGGGAAAATCTCGAAATTCCGACGAGTGGCCCAACATATGCGATGACGAATAAAAAATCTGTACACGCTCGTACACCTGTGTAGTACGTATATCGTACCGATAAATATTATTCTCTACTAGCTGGACTGTTTGAAAATTTTTGTGAAACCTTACTCGTAACGCGACACGCGAAAAAGATCTCGGAGAAAGACAGGCAGAGGTCAGAGGTCGCGAAAGCAGCGGAATACGGCGATCGCGACGAGGGTTGCCTGGGTACGATTCGTGGACACGTGACGACGCATGTACACACGTACTTACATACGTACGTATCGATGTATGTGCAGTACATACGTGTTAACGATGTAAGACGTGCGCTCCGATAATGATGCGAAACGTGCAGATAACAGTTTGACACGTCGGAGACAGGTACATACGTACGTTGGTGTGGATTGTGACGTGCTCCAGATATACCTATTTTTTGATCAATTTTTTCAATTTACTCGCCCACCGTTGAAATTTGACGAGAATCAGTTTTACGATAACCTCGATACCGCTGTGCAAATAATATCGATCCATTTTTGTTCGATTTTCTATTATTTCGCCGTGTGTATCGATGAATAAATTTTCTAGGTATAAGGTATACTTATACTCGGAGCTACATCGACCCCCACGCGGCGAATGAATTCTCGTTCGCCGCGTTCCTTCATTGTTTCTCGAAAGTACATAAAGTACTCGTAGCGTGCGGTTAGCACCTACCCGTGGTGTAGGTATACGTCGCGTTTCGAGTTCCCCGGACGCTTGAAATTCTCATCGCTGGCAAAAGGCCTGAACCGTTCACCAAGTGCAGCTGCGTCTGTTCGTCGAGTTCCGACATGATTGGCTTCTCTTTCTTCCCATATTTCTTTTCTTACTTTCCCCCCCTCCCCCCCCTTACGTTGCTCGTCAAATACCCAACGTATATATAATATCCTCATTCTTCTCCACTACACGATCCTGACGACTTCCTGCGCTTATACGTTTCTCGGACTGCCAGGGAAATGGGCATCGCGTCCCTGCACTACGTACGCCCGGTCACGCGTCGATGCGACTTCGGAATCTTCTTTGCATCTGTTCACGGACTCGGATCACGATAAATGGCCTTGATTCCGTTGATATTACTCGAGAATTGTTTGAAATTTTTAACTTTCATCAGACGATCTCTTCTATATATATATGCTTACTTTTTACATACACTTGTTTCTATTTTCTAACAAGTCTTACTAATTTTATCATACATGCACATCTGTTGCACAGACCGTCTGAAATTTTACAATTATAATTACAAGCTTATAATTATAGTTGATGAATATATTTTTTAATTTTTTTTTTTTCTCTGATCAGGAAGCACCCATTCTCTGTCACTGTATATCTGTAAATAATCTGTCAATCGGCGAGCCTCGGCTAATGAAAAAAATTTCGGCTGATTCGCGTCTGCAGGATAACCCTCTTCGAGTATGGTGAGCTCCCGGTCCCAATCGAGTACGTCAGCTGTGGATTCCAGGAGCGAACTTCCCTACAGGAACTACTATTCAACGAGCGAACTTCCGGGGGAGGGGGGTGCGGGCACCAACAGCGGACCGGCATCCCTTTCCATGTCCGTTGATATTCACAACCTGGAGAGATCGTCTTCGACTCCCGTGGTACGACCTTGTCCGCCGAGTCCGGATCCCGAGGGGCCTCCGGACGACGTTGTTCTCGGTGCCATCGGCAAAAGCGACCCCGAGGAGGAGGAGGAAAGCTACGAGGGCTTCGGATACGGGGACGGAGACTCGCCGGGAAGTTCCGCACCCTCGCCAACGAGGTCCAATCCCCCACGGTAAAAGAAAATCGACAGTTCAAAATTCACTTCACTCGCACGCACCTTTTGACTCGCGTACGTCACCTTCCCCGATAATCCATTGCCATTGCCACGTACTCCTACGGACGACGCCCCTTGTCTCCAGTCTGACTCGAGTCTTACTTATTTGTTAGTCTTTGCTACGATGTATTTTGACACCGGAAACGGTGAGAAGCCGTACCAAATATGTGAGATGTGCGTAGACGTAATCGTTTCGCTTGGGTAACCAGAACATGGGATTAATGTGTTGTAGACCTTTTCGTTAGTATGGCTAACAATAAGCTCACTTAGCGGGGGATTTGGTACGGTTGGTAAAAAAATATGGAAGAGACGTATTCCCGAGATTTGATTAAAGATAAAAAAAGATAACAACCGGGGGGGGGAGTCGCGGTCGAATGTCCGGGTAGGTAATAAAATCGATCTCCATGTATTTCTGGACTACAGTGACCAAGAATCGCATATCAATTTGAACTCCGTAGCTTCAATCATAATTCACTCGATACCATCGAAATACAATCAAATCGACGAAGCTCGATAGGATCCACGGAAGACCTTGGTCCACCCGCGTCACGGCCTTGTGTACGACCGCCTCTTATTTCCGTAGTAAACAGAAGGTATAGATATAACATTGCTAACGTGACGTGGACAGGTAATATACGAGTATAAGAAAACATGGAAGTTGGACACACGCGTAATCAGACCGACCGGAACAATCCTAATGGGTCTTTGGCACAGCAAGATCATAGTTGGAAACTGCAACTTGGACCGTTGCGCAGGTGGCCTCCAGGGACGAATAAACTTTTATTCAGTCGACGTGCTTGAAGCACAGAACAGGTACAATGCGGCAATGGGTCTTATCGCACTTGACGAGCGTGAGAAACGCCAGAGCAACGCGAAGAATAATATCTATCGCTTATACATATGATTATGGTGTACGCATGAGTATATATACATATACATATTTCCATCCGTCTATATGTACGTAAAGAATACGTGTACACGTGGGTATATGTGCACGGGTATTTACCTGTAATGTATTATCGCGAATACTGGGACGTATATTATACGAGTGCAAATATCCGCTTATGTAATACCTGTAACGGTCTTAGAATATACTTCACGGGAAAAGGCGGTCATGCAAGACACGGGATACAGGTGCCGCGGAAATGCTCTACGAATCAATTTCGCATACCTTTCTTGAGGTTCTCATACGCGCAAAACGGTTCAATGGAGTTTCAAGTTTATCGAATTTCAACCGCGTGTACGTTGAAAAAAAAGAAGAGACCGATTAATTGCATCGCGGTGCGACGTTCGTTTTTTGAAATACATACCTGTACTCCGCGCAAGATGAATCGTGATTAAACAGCCCACGTTCGTTGCAACGTTTTTTTTTTTCGATTTTTTTTTTTCTCCAAATCTAATCGCTCCGTCCGCAGTCCCATGGATCCGAATCTAGTTTTATAATAGAATGAAGTGCGTGGGGCGGTTTCGTGTCGCAGGTTCAGTGGCAAGGATTACTCGGAAACACACATCATCTCTAAGGGACGTGATCGGAATTTTAGATTCCGAAGAAAAAGAGAATTGCAATACGCTAAAATTTGAATTTATTGTGCTGTGGAGTTCAGCTATCTACTACGTAGGTGTAACCTTTACGAAGTTTTCTATGGGAGACGTTATTCGACGCTTGGAAAAATAAATCTCTACATTTATGCGCACATGCTTTTCACTCGATGCAGCGTTTCTGTCATTTTTTCGCTTTCGTTTCAACGCAATCCTGCGACGATACGTGCGTAATGTGGTTTTGAAATACGACTGAAAAGAATTTCTTCACCGTTCGATTGTGTGGGTATTAATTTTTTTCTCACAGTATTGATCGTTTCCAAACATTGGGAATGATAAATTTGGTCCAGTATTCGAGGTCACTTGGCAACAGACGAAAAAACTAAACAAAAACAGTTTTACGCTCGCGATTCAAATTTTTTCCGCTCAAGATAGATCGAACGTTCGACCGCTTTCAATTTCATCTTTTATCCTTGAAAAGGCATTGAAACGGCATAAAAGTTGGTATTACATCGTACCGTCGTCCATGTCTAATCGTCCCAACGCGCCAGTTTTGTGATACAGATATACCGGAGTAGCTCAGCGGTCTGAAAGAAAAAAAAGAACCGGTGCTTCTGAAAGCCAAGTGTCGTTGCAAATTAATTCACCGTGTTGATGAGATAAGGCGTTGCTTTTCCGAATGCTTCGTTTAGTTTCATTGCGAAAAGAAAAAAAAAACAAAGTCGTCCCGTTCTTCCAGTACATTCTTCAGCATTCTTGAGCAATGAGTATTTAAATAAGAGAAAACAAAAATATAACAAAATCGAGAATGCTAGCTAGATGGAAAATTTTTTGCAACGAGATAAGAACGGCAGAGGCATGTACCGCCGTGTACGTCGTTATACTCAACGAGTATAAGGAAAATTCAACCTGTTCAGTTCGTAACGATATGTTTTTTTTTTTTTCCATTCTGTTCCAACTCAGAGACGCAAGAAGTCCTCCATGCAACATTGGCAGGAACTCTTGGCTGAGGACGTCGTTGAGACGAACTCCACCTAGGTGAGCAATCATGAGCACTCATTTTTTTGTCTTTAAATCGTGACCTTAGTCTGGAAAAATTTTACGCCAACTTTTCAATTTTTTTTCATTCAGTAGTTTGACCGTAGAATATACATATATTTATGATCGATATACGTACGGCAAAAAATGAACACAATAACACCGAATTCCTCATTTTTACTTCGCCGGAGTTGAGTGAGGGAATTTATCTGGTGTGTATTGATTGTAAATCAAGTTTATTGCCGTTAGTAGCGCAGAGGCATGGGGAGATAAAATCTAAGACGTAATTGATTTCCAGCCATATGCAGGAAGAAGGCCTACCGAATAGGCGCTGGGGCTCCTTCAGACAGTAAGGAACACATATACTCAATATACCTTTGATCCCGTAGAGAATCTCGGAACTCCCTTTTTACTGCCTTTATAACCCCGTACAATTTTACCAGCGTAACCTTATACGCGTATTTATACACCCTACTAAACCCGGCTCAACGACTTGCTCTCTCCGACGTTTTGTTGTGACGAGAAATTAATGAAATCACGATCTGATTACTACGATCGTATTTTGTACGATCGTAAATGTACATGCTTACCAGCTGCTTCATACCCATAAATCCTAACGCCCTACGAGCGATCGTTTTCAAATCGACTGTCAAAATTTTTCTCCATCATATTTTTGTTTCAATCGCGATAGGTAACCGGTGTCGATGACCGCACCGCGGATCACAATTTGCGATTTATTCAGTTTTACTATTCCGTCATCCAGTTGTTGTCTATGATAAATTTATGCTTTTTCTGCGAAGAAGTTATTCTTACGATAGAAATAGGTCAATTATAACTGAGGGGAAGGAATTTGATCGATCGGAACACTTTTGAATTATGAAATTATACACCTTTCAGGCAGTTCCGTGGCATGTAGTATCGCGGTAGCCCTAAAATACTATATTGCTATGTACTATTTTTGTACCGCACTGTTGTATAATTTAATTAGCCGGTCGCTCTTCTAGCCTTTGATTGCTTTTTCTTTTTCTTTGAAGTTTTATTTGGTTTTTTTTTTTTTCTGGTTCTATTTAAAAAAAAACCGCGTTGTATCGCAACCAGGAGCACGATGCGCATGCATTATAATTAATCACGCGTTGCATCGGTGTATTTCATGAATACATGTGTAAAATAATATCGATTTAAAACCGAGTGTTCGTATTAACGTGGTAATGCTGTTTTATGCGTTGGGTGTATAATATATGTATAGAAATATGTAATCAGGTATTACTGACATGCGGCAGCAGCCCGATGTCGAATGATTCTCACGTTACATGATACGCTATTACCGAATGTAAAATTGCTGCAGACAGTAATAATTTATAAAGTATACTATTCATACACTGATAAATTTTAATTGTCAGCATAATTAACGGGGACGTATATATAAGTCAATTGCAAAATCGATGAAATTCCTCCCTTTTGCTTTCGAACATGATTCAATAATCCGATATGTTGAAATAAAAGTTGATCGTATCTCGATATATATAAATTTTTTTTTTGTTTCGAAATTGAGTAGAGGCGTCAGTTTTTTTTTTATGATTCAGAAAATTTCTTTCGCAAATACCATAGCTGCACGCGTAATGACACGTATGGTAAAATTTTTATTACGATGTGAAAAGAAATGTAATTATTTCTGGCCCACTGTGCATCTGTTCCACTCGTATTATAGATACAACTAATTAACTAACGCATGCAACACTTTTACGAGCAGCTTAAATTAATTAACGATTAACATTCGAGCGCCTAGTTACCGAGAAAGGTATAATACCGAAGATTAAACGTCCCGTTTAGCAAACGAGTTCGCAGCCATTTTTCATAAATATTCATATCAGTAATAACAGATATGTATCTACATTATCGAACGCATCCCCTTTGTTTTAGAATCAGAAAAAGTTGTCGATTCGGTAACTCCTCTGTATGAAACAGATATAGGCAGACTCGCAGATAATATTAACATATATAATGCTTTCTAGGAGCAGTAAGCAAATGCAAGTGTCTAATTGCTGATGAGATTACTTTTATTAACTCAGTATTTGTAACGTTTATTTTTCTAAGAGTGATTAATACGCAAATTCTTCGTTCAGTTTTTTTGCTGAACCATTTTCTCTTATACGGTAATTTTCATTTTAATTATGGTTTTTGTTTTCAGTTCTGGGAACAAGAGGCTCAGCTCCAACGCTCAGGCCAGGTGAGAGCAAAAAACAGGGTAACTCGTATGCGTAACGCGATGCAATTTAAAAGTAATAAAATAAAATAGGTAACATCGGTCCATCGCTTCTTTCCTAAAGCATTTCATTTTGCAAGGGTTCAAAAATTCCCCGGTAGATACGAATAATCTATTCTCCTTTTTCAACAAATCTTACTCCTTCGTACGAAGCTGTAGCTTTTTTCGATGGGAAAGTGATGAAAATCGAATGAAAAATAATTTCTTAAATAATACCAGTTCGATCGAAGCCTCTGTGAACTTGTTTTTTACACACACAGTGGCTCCGATAAAATGCATATGTGTTTACATCCGAATCAGGTTAAAGATATTCCGATTTCTTCGTCATAGAACATAGGGGCTCCGATGGATCGATCGCATGCTGAAAAATATATACGCGTTCGCATCTGCCATGTGTAATATTATTTCATCCGTACGGGGGCCGCCATAGCGCTCGTCTATTAACCCACTAACAATAATAGCCGCCACTGTACAGTTTATTATTTATGTGATATTGATTCGCGTGCGGTATACTATAAACGTTGGTCAGTCGGCTTGGTCAATGCTCTACTTGCTGCCTGCTACTGTCGGAGTCGGCTTCTGCTGCCCGGTACTCCAGTTCTCTTGCTTTCTATAATTCAGCGGTCTATAAATATACGGGGAACTCTGTGTGTTAACAGTGAATATATTTATGGGAGTATTCGAGACACGCTATGGGCCCGTACGCGCGATAGTTTTATAAAATTTTCGGAAAAACTCATCGAAATTTATAACGTTATTTTAAATGGGATATTTTCTTTGCATGTACGGTATTCGATTTGAAATTCGACGTTCGTGCATCGCGAGCCCGCATAATCCTCGGCTACCGACTGCGGTAAAACAGATAGATTACTCACCTGAGTTGATACCAACAGCGCAGTCTGCGGTGAATGGCGTGAAACAACCGTTGTTACAATTTATTTATTTATAAGTTTTTTTTCTTTGTTGCTTCCGATGGTAACTAACCGATGACGAACCCAGAGTTACCGATAGTCGACCGACTGATTCGACTTCTGTTGAAATCAATATTCGGCCTTATCATTTTTCGGGATGCGCGAAATACGAATTGCGTTAATCCGCCAAGTTGTTAGGTGATGAGAACCAACTCTTTGCGTCAAAAATCTAATTACATTAGTAGTTTTACTCTTCTTTCAGTCAACTATTTCGAAGCAGTAGTTTCAACAGTTCTGGTAGAGGATCGACATGCGATACGGCGGATGAAATTTATAGCGACGTATCTTTGGAAGATGACTTCCTAGGTCTCAGTCACAAGGTGAGTAATTGCCATTTTTACGAATAAGGTGTGGATGAAAATTATTCATCGAATTCGATATCCGAATGAAAGATATTCTAAAAATGGCATGACAGTCTAGCCTTCCTAGGTAAGCGCCTATGGAAAAAATGTAATTCGTTTCCCTTGTGAAAAATAATCCAATTTGCGGAGACGAATATTGTGTCCTGTTACGCTACGCTACCATTATCATCACACCCTAGAGAATTTCACGCTATCTTCGGTCAGACTGAAAGCGATTTAAGTTACATTTGGTATATCCCACCGAAGCGTGAAAGCGACGTAGATTTTTTTTTGCGATATGGGCACTGCAGTTAATCCGCAAAGTGTATTCCATTCTTGCAACGGATACGAGGGTCAACGTACCGAGGTGTTTATGGTAAACGGCAAAGAAAGGATCAAACACTGCCCTGGATATGCACACCGACGTTTAATATTTATTATTTAACATTCGCAACAACGTTCAGGCGTCGAGGTTGCGTTGTATGTACGATAGCTGCGAGGAGAGCTGCAGCTGAAGAAATCGTCTAATTAACGGCGCATCGATCGAGAGTAGAAAAATGTAAATGCGACATACTTTTAATAAGTGGCTTGTACAAACGCGGACATAAGCTTCGACCTCCTAGCGTCGCCGACGGTTTGGAATGAGGAGATTATTCCCCTCGACTGTCATGGTCATCGACGTCCGTAAGAGACGTGAGGGAATGTAATGTTGTTCCGACAGAAAACGATCGGGACGACTTTTACCGGACTCACATGATGCTGCACCGACGAAGACTGCTTTCCTTTCGGATTGCGTTCGGTCTGTATTTCGTTCCAAGATACACGCCTCGCTCGTACCTTTCGATTCGCCAATTTTTCATTCAATACGCACGTCGAAACGTTCGTGTCTGCAACACACCCGGCGAACACTTCTCGACAAAATCATTTTCGATTCCATCGTACGAGAATTTTTAATTTCTCGAGCACTTTATTGGCGTTACGAACGTACAGTCTTGTCTACCTGAGCTCTGCCCACGCGTCGGATATACCCGAATAACCCGTGTGTCGGATTATCATACGTACTCGAAACGATAAAAGCAATCAAGAGCTGCGATCCGTGTGAGCCGCGTAAAGCATCGGACTACTCTATCCAGTCCTCTGAGTCTTTGGGCGGTTCTCGGTAATCTCAGTTGGTACCGGTCACTCGACTGGGACGGACGACTTGCAACCGTTCTTTCACCGTCGACGCACGTGGATTATATTGGATTTTCAAAGGTGCAAAACCGGTGGGACTTCACCGGAACAGTCCAAGCCAACGTCGAGAGGAATGTGCGAAGGAATTTCAATTCGACGATAAACGCGAGTTTCGGTGAGATCGACGTCGATGGAATCGCATCGAAATCGGCGAACGATTGGTGCTTCGTTTCAGTGGTACAAATGTGTAGTCGTTCGAAGTACGGTGCGGTGCCTTGGTGCGTGACGTTGAACGACGAGCACTCCGTCTCCCATCGGACCGGAGACTTGGACAAAGGAAGTTTGAGATTTCAGAGCGATGAACCAGCCTGGCGCAATTCGAAATAGTAAAAGCGCAATGTGCCAGTGAGTGAAATAGAATAGCCGCGATTTACGTTCAAGGGTTGGTAAGCACAGTTAATTGACGAAATTGAGGAATCCGTACCGATGTTCCCGTTTCGAGATGCTCCAATGAAAAAATGAACGTGGCTACAGATATCCGCGGTTCAACCCGTTTGTAAAACCCGCGAAAGGAACAATATTTTTTACGACCAATTAACTATTGTACGTTAATTGTTAGAAACACTCGGGGCTAATTAGTCTGCACGTGCTGGTAATTTCGGTCTCAATCTCCTCACTGTATCGTTACAAGCGAGTTTCAAACGTTTACCAAATTCTTGGCTGTTATTGATTATCGCACGAAAGTATGAACTGCATTTATATGAGACAATTATCTTTTCGCTCATGCAACTACTTTTTAAACTGCTTCGTTTAACGTTGAAATAAATTCAACCTTTGCATAGACGAAATTCAAAGAAATGAAACGCCTAATATTACGGAGCGAAGATTACTGTAATGTTTGCGATCTGCTAATTGGAGTAGGTGAGCGAAGAACTGATAAGATTACAGCGTGCGTCAATAATTCGATCAGTTCTCTATATACACACCAGGGTGTTTCATTTTTAGGCGATATTTTTTCTCTCTCTTTTCCTACCCGAAAATCTGATACTTCGTCGAAGAAAAGGAATATCCTTGTTGGAAAAAACATTCCAAATGCATCAGTGGCTTTGCTCATCCAAAAATTCGATATCAATCTATGATATTATACACGAAGACGTTTAGTTAGTTGTTCTGCGTGTTCACTCGTCTGTTCTCCGCAAACTTCACGTAGCTACGGTTTAATAGCCTTAAAATAATCGTGGCACCATCTATTTTACGCGTGCTCCAAAATTGTTCGTTATGAAATTGTCTCGAGAAAAAACAACCCGGTCGTAGAAGTAACGCGGTTATATGGGATCAAGTCCGGGCAAATGTTGCTGTCAGTTTTCTCGATCAACAGGAACACAGCCGAGTTACAACAACCCACCCCATCGACCCCGTACGCCTCATTATACCCCCGTCCATCCACCACCGCGACAGGATCGTCAGCCATGTCCAAATTTTCCCACCTATCCGACTCACTGTCCGAACGATCGATTCCAAGATAGTAAAAAACATACACATGGCTCGACGATATTCACCAGCATTGTAATAATCGTGATCATCGCCTGCGTCTACTTTTACTATCACTACGTGCTGCCCAGAGATCCTTTCGGCAGCAACAGCCGCCCTCCTCTTCGCGGGGTTCAAACCACGACCGTTACCCACTCGACGCGATCGTCCAGGGTAAGAAATCCTTCTTAAATTGAATCGGGAGTTGACCGGAGTCTATAATTTCAACTTCCTTGGAAGTGTGCATCGTTGCCGATAACTAAAAGACCGGAAACGTCCGCATAAATTACCTTTTGTCATTCGACATTTCCGGCCCTAAACGAAATTAAATCTGAGTCGACAAGTCCTTAAATCTCGTCCATAGGGATATGGCGCGCCTGTGGATGAGGTCGACGAGGACGAAGACGACGATGACACCGTCGCTGACGATTCCTCCGGGTATGTGAGCTTCGATCCTTCCTCGCGAAACAGATCCCAACTTCCATCGGTAAGGAATCCCATCGAATTCGAACCGAAATCTTTCCCCTGAAAAACATTTACTCGCAATCTTGGCTCGGCTTGACTCGGCTGGGGTTTCTCCGTGATAAAATTTACGATAAATCTTTATCTTTATCCTCGCGCAGTACAGAATCCGAAAAGATACGAGAGCGAACCAGTCGACGCAACCTTACGTCCGTTTCCCGCGATTGACGATCGATTCCCCCACGAGAAGTCGGAGTTATTCTTCGGAGGATGAAAATATTTCCGATCACACGAGTAGGACGAACCCGAACTCGAACAGTGCGAATCGTTCGACGACTAGAAACTCTTCGACCTGAGGAGCGATTTTTGGCCGATCGGTTATCGGCGTCGGACTTCGGCTTCCAATTAATCAACGGATATTATCCATTCTACGCGGAATAATTTGTGCAGCGGAATGCTTTCTGAACTCTTCGAATAACGTTCTCCCGATCGCACTGGTCGCGATGGTTTCTGTTGCAGTATCTGGGTCATCGCTCGCACGGGAAACTCACACGCAGCCAATCACCCAGATAACATTTTCTGAACGTCGCTTTTCGAATCCAAATTATGTGGGAATGGACAATTTCTTCGAATGCTGAGGCGGCGAATGATTGCGTTCACTTACAAAATGAAACTTGGTTGGATTTCTCACTGTTTTTCTTTTATATTTCAACGTGTATTCAACCGAGTTTATACGGAACAGATTATTGTATCTACAGATCGCTTACTTATTCTTAGCGGTCATCGGGCACGGAAGAAAATATTTACATCCCGCATCGCTCAAAAAAATCGTATAAAGTTATAACACATCGGCAAAATTATCCGCAAATATATGTAACGCAGTAAAAACCAAACGCAGATATTTGTTCCTTTTTATTTCGAAATCGCGAACGTACCAACTGCTAAAAACTTTTCGTGGGTAATTACCTCACGAGTGACGCGTTGAATCACGTTGGTTGTGTAGTACATCCGACGTAATTACAGAAATAACGACGGACGTTGAATTCGAGGAGTGAAAATATCGACGAAAGAAGGGCTTAAGTTTGTTTTTCGAATTTGTCAGTTGAAACTCCCAGCAAGTGGCCGGGATCATCTCGAGTCGATGATGAAAGGCAGCAATTATCTTCACCGTAAACCCACCCGTTCTTTGTCTCGTTAATTTTCGTATAATTAACATTCGCTTACGGTCGTCATTTCGAGATGGTTCGTTTCAACGAGCGTAACGAAGTGCCGAGTTATCCAGAATCCCGTGATATCTAATTACGAAGGCGATGTTGCGGAGCAGCGAGTAGCAGGCCAAGCGGGTCACCTTAACAATTAAAGAGACGAGCGTAGTTGAACGCGAAATAAAAAGCGACCGCTAAAACAACCGAGAATTGTATACGACGAGAAAAATTTTCTCTTTCGATTATTCCTACAAATTTGACAATTCGCGCGTGATAAATTTTCAAGCACCAATATTCGCCGCCGGATAAATCGAATCCGCGCAAATTCAGATCCTGATTTTTTTTCATTTCCTTCGTACCCCTCGCATTTCTTTCGAGTTCAAGAGGCCGTCTGAAATTTCCGAGGCGAACGGGGCGCCGAAATCGTTCGCGAAGCACGCGGATTATGGCCTGCAAAATGCAGCAGGAAGGTTTAATAAATTGGAGCGGATGGCCTTTCCTCAGTTTTCTCATTTTACTGGGCAGCGTTGGATACACGGCGTGGACGATGTACAAGGAACGCGCTGGCGAGTCCTAGAGAAGGAGAGGCGAAGAGAATTTCCAGCGGATGAAAAAATCGAAGAAAAAAAAAAACAACATAACGTGAGAAGCTTTAAGTAACAGTAAAAACATACCTGATGAGCCGCCACTCTTCGATTAGTCGCATCTGAAATCTCCGTGTAACGTACGCTATAAGATTATTAGGACGTATACGATGCTAAGTCATTTCTGCATCTAGGACATGGACGTCATTTGCGATTTGATTTGCAGGTTCAAGGCAATAAGTTCTAGAAATTAGAGCGCAAATGCGAATTATTAGCGACTCGTACCTGCGCATCTTATTTCTCAATCGAATTGTCGTTTTCACTCCTATATTCGTGGACTCGTACGGAGTGAGCGTAGGGCGTTTAGTAAAAAAAAAAGGGGGAAAAATTCAACCGGTTCGCAGCGCGATCGCGTCTGTGCAAATGACAAATACCTATACAATTATTTACCTAAACGCGCCTGCAATCCACAGCGACGTATCAATTGCCGTCAAGCCGACGGTAAATATCTCGCAAATGTTTACCCTGTAAAAAAAAAATCGATTGGCTAACGTTATTGCATCGTTTGACGATATCGAAAATTGAATATAACCGCACCCCGATTATTGTGCAATGATTCTATCGGACATGACGTCCCGCCAATATATTTTCAACATCCACTACGCACCAGTTCGGAGCTGACTTCTCCGAACGCTTTGAAATTGTATATTTTCATACTCCCGTTGTGCGAATGTGTCTACGGCGTATACGTACACGTATAATTTATAATCACTCGAATTTAGTGCTGGTATATCGGAGCGCACAGGATACATGACTCATTGGGCACGCACTCGGCAATCGGAGGGTCAACAAGGGTCGACCGACCTGCAGTAGACCAGCCGCGATCATCATCCGCGGGAAAAGTTCTCAGTTACGTCTGCGTGCTAGCGAGGCTCGTACTACACCGTATACCGCGAACGGGTGCCCTAACGATTGTTATTGTATCGTTCGCGAGTCGCTTGGTGAAATATTCTTCGAAATTTAGGGGCATATTTTATCGTACCTACAACCTACAACCTATTCGTTTACGCCCTTGCGGTTTATCGTACCTACGCAACGCTGTAATCGTGTCCGATAAACGTCGCGCGCACCCCGACCGAGGGAGTGGGCGCGTCCGTAGGCAGCTCGGTAGCTATTTGAATTTGAAAAAAAAAAAAAAAATAGAAAAATAGAAAAAAAACACAGGAGAATAGAAAAAAATTATTTAAAGAAAGTTATACGGGTGCGGAGCGCGAACACGTGCAGTGTTTCACATCTTATATGTTACAGCGGGACACGTGAACGTACGTATTGTAAGGCGGGGTACGATGCAAATATTATTCCGGGTGGTGTTCGGTTTGCCCGATAACTGTGCAGAAATTGTTCCGCCCTGAAATAATTCGCTAATCGTCGTCCGAAGAAGAAAAGGAAATAACCATTTCGTTCGACAAACGTCGTATACGTTCGATAAGCCGTTGATCGATCGGTTTTTTCTTCTTACATCTTTCATTTTCTATTGTACGAAAAATAATTGCCAACTGTTCAAGAAGTCAGTCTTAAGGTGATCTTCAAAATATCGTATCCTCTGAAAAAGGTTACACTCTATCTCCGCATTTTTTATTTTCGTTTTACTTGTTTTCCTCGATCAAAGTCATCCGGATCTTCAACGCCCATCTTTTTTCATTCGACTTGTGCAGCGGCTCAAACAACGCGGCTATTTAATCGTCGTTGTAACGGAACACGTGCAGACGGAGCGAGAACTATGCAGGGATTGATTCATCAGCGGAATATTATTACGTCGTATAAAACCAGCTGAAATATATGGGGAATTTCACGTGATTTCGACGAATCGAAAAAAAAGTCACCCTCTTCGAATTCGTTGTGAATTATAACGAAATAAATTTACGAACGGTTCGTTGGTAACGTAGCAACGGCGTTGATCGCGATAAATAATAAAGTGCAAGACTTATAGTTGATATGGAATAATAATGGCGCTTGAGAGAGCTTGCGGCATAAATAGCCTTTGGTCGACACAACGCAACGTAGGATATACGTACGTAACGTACGTACGTACGTATAGGTACGTATCTCTACGTATGTTGGTAAGTCCAACGCGACTCCGAGCAGAAAGGTTTCAGTATCGAAGTCGCGAGCGTCGCGGCTCCGCGGTGTCGAGTGCGGCGTGTACGCGTATTTTAAAAGTCAAAGTACTTTGTCAGTCTAGCAACGCGTGACAACGGATCGTTGGAGAAAATTTCCAGTTCGAATTAACGAACGCGCATTTTATTTTTTCTTTTTTTTTTTTTTTTTCTCAAATCACATCGCATCGGTATACAAAATACGATCGATAAGCGACGCAAAAATCCGCTATACATGTTTTCAAAATTCATCGCCGACAAATTTCGGAAGAAAAAAAAGACAAGATAAAATTAGGTCAGTGTGCGAAGAATAATGTGCAGGATAACGCTGATGCGACCGAAGAAATGAATGGCGGATGATTTTTAGAAAACTTGAGATATTTTGATTCTTTCGTACCATCGCTGAACTTACAGCGACCATATTTTTTTAGATCGCATGGAGCTTTGTATCGCGGTATGAAATTTCTCGAGTGCCATGGCGTCTCAGTTTTCTTGGTCGTTGGTTCGCAGTGATTCCTGAGCTATTTTCGTTACCACGCGTAACTTCCTTCATGCGGTGAATCCGCGAACGCGCGTCACCGCGTTGCGATCAACCATCGCGGCGGACTTGTATTATACGTATATCGTTATTCGCGATCCAACGACTTGAATAAATTTATTGTCAAAAGGTGTAATACATTGGACTATCCATGTACACATAATACGTGATATATACCACCGTATGATAAACTGTGCGCAAGCGCTAATTATTGTCATAACACACATCGCAGCTGCTCCCGATGTTGCTACCGTTGTGCCTGACTCGCTGTAGGAATATCGTTTTGTTGTCTACGGAAGAAAATAAAAATAAAAAATAAATACACCCAGTTCCGCGGTACGCAGGTATATAACCAGGGGTGGGGGGGGGGGGGGGGGAGGGGGGAAAAAATAAGCTACGTACCAGCGAGTTAAAGAACTCCGAGGAATGTCTTATACGGGTTCGAAATATCGATGTGCTGCAGAGTAAGCATCGCTTGCTCACTAGGTGTAACTACTCGCGTAACGCCTGATGTACAAAGAGTGTATATTATTGCGAAACGTCAACGCGGTAGAGCTGACCTCAACTGAAAGGAAAAAAAAAAAAAAAAAAATTTGTAATTCCAGAAGCTTTAATTGCACTCGTAAATATCGTAATCATTGTAAAATTGCACCACTCATCCGACGCGTTGTAATTAAAGAGACGCCCATACGCGTTCGGTTATCAGAATTCACGAGCTTCTGTGAATTGCACATTCCACGAACGACGTGCGATTCATTTCTCCCCCCGCCCCCCCTCCTTGTTTTTTTTTTTCTTTTTTTCGTCGTCAAATCGCACCGTAAACGTAACGCGTATAGTACGCAAGTTTTATTTCGTATATTTATAGACTGGAATTACGAGGTATAAAATTAATTGTTGACTTCACCCGACGATATCAATTATTCACCATACAGGCGTGTATCGAGTTGAATATCGACCGGTTCGTTACCTTATCCCCGAAATTTGAATAAAATTAAACAGGATTTTTTTTGCTCTCTATTTCTTTCACACACGCTTTAACCAGAGCAGTGTTCCCATTTTTCTATATATTTGAAGGTGACATCGCTTATGCTTTCAGATAAGAGTCACTGCATAGCTTAACTTGAGCTGGGCTCTTCGATTGTTTCTTATAGATAAATCGAACGGATATCGGTCACACCGGAGAATATATTTTATATCGTAATACAGAAACTCGTTGATACCAATTTATGTGGTGCTTCGCTTCGATTCACGTGACAATTGTGCTGCGGCGTGTACGCTTGTACCGTGGTACAAATTTCTACCCAACGTCCCAACGAGTGGAAGAAAAACTTTCGATAAAAATCAAGTCGAAGATAATAAAACAATTTTTCGAAATTACACAACGCCTGAACAAGTGAAAATAAAGGAACGAAAAGGAAGACGGTTTTATTTGCGCGTGTGCGTGCGTGCGGGTTTGTGGCGGTGAATAAGAGGAAGAAATTAATAATATATCGACCACAATCACGCGAGCCGTACGTCTCGGAGGAATCACACGGTGTCGCATTGCGAGGGAGCGTCGTCTTCGTCGTCGTCCCTGCCATGCGGTGGTGGGGCGCAACGTTATCGAGTTGTGTAAAAAAAAATGACTGAACCGAGTCCAGACGATTAGAATAGGGAGGGTGGTGCGGCAGCGTCTGAGAGGAGATTGGATGTACCGACGAAAGTGGAGAATATTGCCTGGAAGAGGAAAAATATTTTTATTTTTTTTTTTTGTAAAGAGATACAGCGGCGATGAACGCCGTTGCGGTTCCCGTCGATCTGCAGGAATCGGAGCTTGAGAGCCTCGAGAATCGAAGACGTCGCGGAATGTCCGTCGACCGCGCTGCGGGGGCGGGTGCGGGTCTTGAGTACGATATGTGGGAGGGTCAGTTTCAATTTCTCGGACCCAACGGAGCCCTCATGGCGACCAGTCCCGTTGGACAAAATTTCGGAAGACATTTATTCGACGAAGATTCACCCTTGAACTCGCCAACCGAAGGCTACAAAGTATCGAACGTCAATCAGTGGTGCGATCATCTCAACGATCACGTAAGAATTCATCTTCAATGATCCGCACCGAAACACGACCGTATACCCTCATTCCCCATGGATTATTTTCGCTTTTTTTTCTTGTCATTTCATTTTCTGTCCGTTCATCGTTCAGGTGAAGTTCAGAGGAATTTCAAAAGCTTGAAAGCTACGGCGAACAACATTCACACGTGACGCGTTCGCTTCGTCTATCTAATTTTAGAACGTTTTATGCAAATCTATGTGTAGACGTTTTCAGTTTGTTTCATCGCTGATAGGACACAATATTTCATCTCCCAAAAATTTCAGATAATTTCAAATAAAATCTAGGGGGCGTATGAACATGGCGGTTCAACATTCTTCGTTTTACGACACATTCCCAAGCCACGGATGATTTGAGGCTTTCACTTGCTTTTAGATAAAATCCAGAAGGTCACCTCGAAATTTTTCCCTTCCTACCAGCTGTCGTTTACCTGTATTCGACATCAATGCGTGACATGTACTCGTACGATGGCAGTTATACTTGACCAAAATTAGATTAGATAGATGATTTCGTGAGAGAGGCCATGTTGTTAACTTGGCAGCAAAGTGTGTGTGGCACTTTTCCAAAAGGATGATCAAAAATAGTCGATTCACAAATGTCCGCCATCTCTCCAACGGACTATTCGAAAAAGTATTGTATATTATAATGTTCCGACGATTGTTCCAAAAGCCCCTGGCATTTGTTAACGAAGTACATACTTTTATTCACAGACGAATATTATTTATAAAAATATACACACTATACGTAAATATTGTACCTAGGAGAGCTGACTGCAGCCACATTTTCCACACATAATATACGAAAATAGATGCACTGCGGTAGAAAACAGTTTTCGAGACACCGCAGCTCAGAACTATTACGTACCGTCTCGGTAATTCGTAAAATATTTCTCTATATTTTTATCGTCACCAGGTTCAATTACTTCAAGAGAAAATGGACGCTTTGTCGGACACCCGTAACGCTGGAGAAGAAAGATACGCCAGGGCGAAACAGGAAAATGCAACCCTTCAAGCTAGGGTACTCATGCTTGAAGAAGCGCAACGTGACGCGGAGACCAGGGCCGAAGAAAGACTCCAGGTGAGAAATGAAGTGGAACAACAGATCTAAAAATAATATCTCTGATCTAATTTTGTAGAAAATTTATTTCTCACGTGGATTGCGATAAGAAATTTTTGTGACTCGAAGTGTAGGGTTCGGCCAGGTTTTTCGAATGTAGATTTTACGAATTATTAACCGAAAGCAATAGAGATTTGGAGTAGATTTCTGTCATGGTTGAGAATCAGCTTTATTTCTTGGTTTAGCGAAACCTGTAATACTTGAAAACTGGAAACTAAACCTACCAACAAATCCGCTTCATCCAAATCTGGCTTGGAAAGTGAACTTAAAAAAAAAATTTAATCGCATTCATTTGTAACCTATTTTAAATCGTTTGCCCCCCTTAGCGGACTGTGTCCTAATTTTAATCGGATTATATGGGATGACATGAGCCATTATACAAAACTCTATCCATCCTAACGTGCACGCATGTAATACGTTATTATATACGTAACGTTCTACACGCGATGCGAAATTAGATTTAAAGTATAACGTGTATTATCAGGATATGCCGAAGAAATTAGGGGGGGTTCCAACATACTATACTGCTTCTTTGTGAAACCATAGAGGTATACACATGGTTGTAAAGACCGTATTTTAATAGACACCCGATATAAATTAGAAGTGGACAAACTTTTCAGTTTTTTTTTTTTACAATGATAAGGAAATTGTGCCTTGTGAAAAGCTTTGGCTTTAGGTAGAACGGGATGTGTGAACTGATTTTGCGTCGAATATCTAGATTATGATTTTTTATTAGAGACGACAAGTTTTATATCAGTAGCATAATTCATGACAAAGCGATTTGCAGCTGACCTCGTTTGTCCACGGATTGCTCAGAAGACTAACCAACTACGCTACGTTCTCTGTATAATAGAATTTTGTCGTGACGTTAGACACCTCTTTTTTCGATCGCATTTATCTGACGACGTTGAAGGTTCAACTTTTTCAACGAAAGGGTTAACGGCTTCGCTCGGTACTCGACTTGAAGAGAATTTTCAGAAGTTACGCGTAGCGCTGATTCCAAAGAAATTTTCGTGCTTATTATCGTACCGAGTCAAAGCCGAAATGATTCAGTTCGGATCTGCATTTTATCGTGTCATTCCTCGAAGAAAATTCCCGATCTCTGCCAAGAAATTATGAATCAGATCCGGTTTCAGTTTAGATGTGACAATTATTTGATTTCCAACAGTACTCGGTAATGACTTTTGCGCTTCATCTGAACCAGATAATAAAATTAAATCAATATAAATTATTCCAGTGAATTTTATAAAGTAAGCGAACTGTGTGATTTTGTTTCACCCATATAGGCCGAACAGCGAAGACACAGAGAGTGGGCCGGACGTTTGGAGCGCGAGCGTCAGTTGCAGCTTGAAAATTATGCGATAAGATTGCAGGCCGCCGAAGTTGAGAGCACGAATCTCCGGGACGAATCCGTTCGGTTACGAGAGCAGCTGGAGAAAGCACGCGCGGACAGGACCAGTCTTCAGGAAGCGGTGGAAGATGCGCGCCGAGATGCTCAGGAGGCCCAAGAAGCCGAACGAAAAGCCATCGCGAGAGCGAACGAAGCTCAATCCCTTTTAGAGGCAGCCCGCGAAGAACTAATCGCCAGGACAGAGGACCAAAATCGACTCGAGGAGCTCGTCCAGGAGGTGACGCGACTCAGAGCTAGAAACAAAAGTGAGTCCGCAATGCTACACGTTTTATCGTCGGACCAAATGCAACCGGCTCAACGTGGGCAGATAAACCATTTCTCAAAAATTCCTATACGCTGCAGTCGCGTTGTTTCGTCGATTGGTTGTGGGCTGCTAAAACCTGATCCGCGCCCACGGGTGTCGCGGCTGAATTACATCGTCGTTTGACCGAGCACACGTTCCGCGAGTCTCATTCGTTACTTCGCAAGACGGACTTATATCTGATCTATTGTTTTATATTATATTATACGAATTGAAATTTATGTGACGAGGATCGTTTTTCGGCAATACCATGCTGTCTTTCATCATCGCCGGACCTACTCGATTCCAACTTTATTTGGAACGAGGACGAAGTACTTCGTTGAGTTTCGTGCGTTTGGTCCGCATTCCCCGGAGGAAGACTCGCATTCTGATATAATGATTTTTTCTAATCACCCCAAAGGCCTGGAAGAATGTCGCGACGAACTTCAGGCGGCGGCAGCCCTGCAGGTCGGTCGTGAACTTTTGATGCTGAATCCCTGTACCAGGGAGAATCTCAACGCCGAAGCAAGCCTGGCGGCTGAACTACGGGAAGGGATGAGTCAAGATCAGGTAATTCAATGCCCTTGCCGTTGCTCTTGCTCTTGCTCTTGCTTTTGCTATTGCCACGGCCCTAATTCTATTTGTCATTGCCCCGCCCTTGGCCCAAATTGCAAAGAACTATCGTCGAAGAACCGCATTTACAAGAGTAGCGGGATCGTTGACCCGCTTTTTTTTAATAACCCTCGTACACCATTTATCCACGCTGGCCTTAGCCTTGGATCTGATTCGAAACGAAAGAAAAACGGAACACCAAAATGGAAGAATTTCCATTCTCTGATTGAGTCTCGGAATAATTTTCCGAAAACCGTAGCATCTAGGGTTACGATAATCGGTACAAAGCCAGAAAGGAACGATAAAGCAGTTTGTCTTTATCAGTCCGCTGACTCCATCAGTCTGTTCCGATATGAACCGTATGAGTTTCACATAGAATTTTCTCTTCAAGGGGCTTTTAAAGTTCTCCTAGATTTATACCAGACGTTTCAAAATCCAGTTATGTGATTTTTCTTCAATTACGGACACGTTCTTTATCGAATATGTTGTAAATATAAAACTGGTAAAAATTCATTTAAATGAAATTGAGATATTTTGATCAGGTAGCTGTTATTCCGAAAGCCATCCATAATTTTTTTTTAGGAAAATCCTCGACGAACGAATTAAAAGATTAAGCTGCTTTTGTGATTAGTCAGTAGCGCTTAGTTTCATTCATTAATCCAAATCGAGTTAGTTTAATGAGCTAATAAGAATAACTCTAATCGTGAAATCGTCTCTGAGTCTGAGTTAATCAATTTCCATCTAATTGAATTATAATGAATCATCGAAATGTTCAATCTACTGTTCGGGCGATCTTGAATTCCTCATAAATACCAGTTATAAATCATGCATTTTGGTCAACCGTTATTGCGCTTCATTCCCTGAAAATTTGAAAGATCGATCAACAATATTCAATCGGTGTGATATTCGACAACGTGGACTTTGAACTCTTGTGATAAAAAAACGCCAAAGCCCCTTCGGAACGGGAACATATTTTCACCATGATAATTGACCGGATAGTTCTTTGCAATTACCAGACGCAAGGCTTTTCAAATATTTCCTTTTCAAACTTCATATGACATAAGTATATACACCAAGCTTATAACGCTATAGTTCATAAGATGGATATACGCCGCTTTTATTGGGAATGGGAAAAGGAACTGCTAGCCGTAGATCACTGGGGACAAATATTTTCAAATACCTTTTGCGGGTAATGGTAGTTGCTGAAAATTCGCTATCCGTATGTAGGTATACGTAGTTACAAACCCTGCGAATCTGCAGTAGGGACTCGCTCGACATCTCGTTGCTAAAATAGTTCCATTAATCGAACAAAATTGTGTGCACCCACTATTTAATTATAAGTTTTGATGACAAATATCTTCTTTCGAAGATAAAAAAAATTGATTAATAAAAAAAAACAAAATAGATATATAAACTGTCGGATTCGTATATGTATGTGATAGAATACGATGTAGGGTCATTCAATTGTGAAAAAATTATCAAATTTTTTGTAACATTTATTTAACATTTTTTTTTTTTTTGTAACTCGATACGGCAAATTAAATTTTTTATATTTATGATTCTTTTACTTGATTTTGTTATACACTTTCGATCGTGAGCCGTCATGTATATGTTCGTGTTTGTCATCGTTGTTACCTCCGATTCAGATCCAAAATTTTACCATCATTTCCAAATCACGTGAAAGAGAACGTCTGTATTATACTGCAGTGTTATCGGTTGTAGTTTCTTTTTTTTTTTTCGATTAATTTATCTAAGATTCTTTGAACATTTTTATTTTTTGGGTTTATTTCTGCACTTTTGCATCTGGATGATTTGGTAACCCATATTGAGCTTTTGCTTTTCATAACCCTGTTAAAAAAAATATTCAAATATTATATTTTGAACCCGTATGGTTCCTCCATCGTAGAACGAGTACGACAACTCACTTCCTTTTGGATTTTATAGTTGTTGTTTGTAGTTTGCCTAAAAAATAAACCCCTTCCCTCACCCACCCAACACATTTTGAGTGTAATCAGTTACTCCGTAGCTGAATTAATTCTTTCCTCCAAAATGCGCGTTTGACATGAGCATATGTTCTTTCACCTGCGATCCTTCTGTATCATTACCTCATAAACGTTGCGTTATAATTCGCCGTATAGATATACCTGTGTTGGATTCTATGAATTATGTTCGATTTATTTGTTTCCTTGTTTCATACAGACGGACGGACAGTCGCACGCTGAACAAGGCGAGCCCTGCACTGTTTCCGAGGTAAAATTAATTTTTACAAATAACGTCATACTAAAAACCTTCAACGTATTTCCGATACCTGCTTGTCATTAGCACGAGTCGATGACAAAGAAAAACCTCATCAAATTATTTCTCGTATTCTTTGCCGTTTGGTTAAATTGATTTTCATCAACGGTTTCAGTGACTGTCGAATCAAGAATGTACAAGTATATCGTGTTGTTTCATCGCTTTGATTTATTTCAGTTGTTTTTCAGGAAAGAACTGTTTCTTTCCATTAAAAAATTTTGATCAATTGCCACGTCTTTTAGGAATTTGTACAGGGATGTAAATTTTGGATCGATCGACGATCCTAAATAATCCAGATTTTTCAGTGGTACCGGATACGAAGCCTGTTGCATGTCTGCGCCCTCTGAACCCAACGCTCAAAAATCATGAAAAAATCTTCCCTCACTATTCCTCCAAATTCCCTGAATGAAATTAATTGTTGTCCTTGGTTTACCATAATTATAATTACACGATGTATTCACGCACTAATCTCTAATACGAACAAAGCTTTCAATTTTTCTCGATGTAAATACGCACTATACAATAAACGAACTGGAATTTCGTCTGAAAATAATTCAAAGACAAAATCGTCAATTTTTTTTGTTCTTTCATAAATAACCGGTGGTCGACGGACATTACAATCTACTAATGGCCTGATTGCTGACACTAATGCTGAATTGGTTACTGAATAATTGTTTGAAGTTATAAAGTATAATGAACATATTTCAATTTTAGGGTACTTAACTGCAGTGACTAACAAAAAAAAAAACTTTGTATCTTCGACTTTTTTTTCTAAATGAACCAATGTAATAATTTTCAGATGAAACAGGCCCTAAAAGAGCAGCAGGAAGTAAATGCCCAACTGAGAGCGTATATCGATGGAATATTATTAAATATTGTTGAAAATTATCCGCAATTGTTAGAAGTTAAGCACTAGCGCGTCTCCTAGTCCCTATACCATTTGCCCATTCATCTCATCTCATCTCATTTCCACTCCCGACAAAAGAAAAAAAACATCCCCTACCGCCGATCTGATCCCTCGAAAATCCTACATCTTTAAACTTTAATTAAAGTATAATTTATGTAATTTATTTGATCGCGTGAATTCGTAGCTAAGATATTATCCCATATAAATGAATGTTTCGAGCGTGATATCCGTCCACACGAGCGCGGAATATACCGAATTGTCATAATTAAAACTGTAAGATGATTTGAGGAAAAAAAAAAAACCAGAGAAATAGTGAGAATATATAAATATATTATGTACATGCAACCTACTTCCATTTATTTTTGCGATTATTGAAATATGTACGTACATACTTTTGTATTTGTACATCTGAAATCTATACACGGTGATATACGTTAATTGAACTTTGATCGAACGAAAAATGATTGGATCACATTATAAGTAACGATAGTAATAGCGATAATAAAATAATAATCCAAAACTTTTGCCCTGTTATAAGAATTATAGAGGAAATTCTTTTTATATGCATGTTATGAAAATCTAATGTTATTGTATGTGTATAATGTATAGTTATCAATGAAGAGGTATATGCCACCAATAATTAAATATCTTTTTATATCGCCGCGTTAATTTTTATTTCGATTTAACCGAAGGACTGACGAAACCTCCGTATAGTTTTATCGTAAATAAAAAGAAGAACAAATTTTCAATAATTGAACCGTCACGTTTAAAATACTATGCAGAACCCAGAACACTATCTATTTTACATGGATGAATAACTAAACATATACATATGTGTCTATATGTAACTGTGATTAGACAGGGTTTTCGTGTGCGGCTACGATCATCATCTTACTATAGCACGTTACTTAATGTCAATAATTTAGTGAATATAGTTTATGGTGTATTAAAGTTAGTATTAATAACGTTACGAATATATTTTCTTATCATCCGCATCGTTTCCTCGTATTGAAAGTAAAAAAATAATAAGAAAAAAAAATAAGAACGTAAGTTGAATGCAAAAGATAGAATAAAAATTTAAATACGTATGCTGCAGTATCCTGTGTAAAATTAAGAGAAAAAAAAAAATTATTTGAAACATTATTCGCAGCATGTGATAAATGATTTCAATTCAATCTGCAGTTGTATAAATTGCCATACCGAAATTAATTTTTTATTTTCAAATCTTTTAATTGTCAAATTACCAGCATCTCTCCAGCCCTGTTCAGATTTACTTGTTATGAATAGGTTTCAAAAAATATTTTCGATGAATTGGGAATGATGCAATTAGATATAAATTATATATTAACGGAATGCGATGATTGACTGAAGAAATAACGAGTTCATAAAGAATTGTTATACATATGTATAAATGAATAATATATCATCGTAATATTATCATCCATACGATTTTGTAAATAATATTTTGAATCGTTGAACAAAACTACGGCTCAAATACGACGGAAATTTTAATTATAAATAATCATTGATTGACGATATAGATATAGCGTTAGACCCCCACGTATATAATAATCAACGTTTGAATGTGAAATTTCTCGGTATGATGTATAATCAAAGTCAAACTTCCCTTGTTATTTGTTAGATAATCTTATTTGGTACAGCACCTCATCCGTATATATTATATATTAAACACAACCGTCGATCAAACACTTAAACTCTTGCAGCTTAGTGATCCGGATTCTTGAAACAAACACCTGGAATTCAAGATCCGATCGTATGAAAGATAAATTGAAAATTTTTAATAACTGATCCATACAATTTGTTTTACCTGTATTACTTTTTTTATTTGGAATACCGTTTCCAACGTTGAATCGTTAAATTTGTCAATATCGGAATTTATCCGTGTGTATAATATTGGCTATGCCATTGTGTCTATCAATGATTCTGATGTTTCGATCTGCCAAGTTTCTTTTCCTTTCCTTTTTTTTCAATAATAAAAAACGTAAATGATGTCACAAGTACGATCTTCGAACTTTTTCCGTTACCTTCTTCCGAATTCCTCGCTTAATTAAAATATCTGCCAAAGCGTCTTCAATTTTTATTTTTCAACGTAATTCACGAGTGAGTAGCTCACGGATGATTGACGGCAGAATGACTTTATTTGCAAAATGTTGCCTTGAAGATGGCATCGGAAAAAGTATAATGGTTTTCTAAAAAAAAAAGTACATCGATATAAGGGTTCGAACGAGGTTTAAAATGAAGCCCTTCTCCGTATGCATACTTGTGCTAGAAACCGTATCAAATAATTCGAATTAAATTCATCGGATTTTAAAAGAAATTGAATTATCGAGGTGATTAAATGATGGTTACGTTTACAATATAAACGTCAACTTTTATTGAATCGTATTGCTTTATCTATTAATAATATGGCCATTAAATTTAGTGTTAATGATAATAATAATGATGGTAATTATAATAATATGATAATAATAATGATAATCATATTGATGATAATCATAGGTCGTATCACGAGTACACCTAGACCTACACCTATGCACGTAAGTATTTCTATATTAGAGAATATTTCACATTAATACACTATAAATAACATTTCTATTTAGACGAATTAATGGAAAACAATATGGTGTAGATAATTCGTTGGAATACCGCAGAACTAAAGGAAGCAGAATTAGAGGACTTCAATGATCAGTAAGGAAGGCATGCAGAATCTAATCGGTAATGTCGGTAATAAATCTTTATAAATGTTTAATCCTATATAAATATATATATGAATTTTATATTGCAAATAATTAATTATACGATTTTACGTACAACATATGTATCTCATAGACCTGAAAAAAGCTCGAAACGCCACAAAAGTTTGTATAATGTGAATAGATATATGATTTACATACGATGTACATATACTAGTGGTATATAAATATATATCTACGTACGAATCATTCATCTATAATTTATACGCGTGTAAATAAATATTACACACATGAACCAGAGAAAAAAATACGATGTAAGAAGACTATAATATCGTGAAAAATGTCAATTACATGTGTACGCATATACAATATATATACATATGTAACATACGTATGTGTATACTTAAATCATTTTATTTTATATATGTATACTAGGGTGGGTTGAAAAAAAATTTTTTTTTCTTATTTTCTTAGCATGGGGGCAGAATTTGTACCTTATAAAAAAAAGAAAATTTTTCACATGGGGAAAAAATTTTTCACTTGATTCGAATTTCTCGGTCTACCAGAGAGCCCTAGCTTACAATTAGCTGGAGTCAGGTAGCCACGGGCGCGCGGTTTGTTTTGAGGCGTCACCTCTGCTCAGCCCCGAAGGTGACGTCTCACAACAAAACGTTACGCTGCTGGCTACCTGACTCCAGCAAAGCTCGGGCTCCCCGGCTCAACTTCAATTTTAAATCAAAAAAAGAGCATGTCATTTTTTGATTTTATACGTGAATTACAAAAATGATAGGAAAAAAATTTTGAACAGTGAACGAGTAAAAAACAATCACAATCGACAATTTTTAGATATTTTCTATGATTTTTGACCAAAAAAAAAATTTTATTGCTGAAAGTACCCCACTTGATTAGTTATTTATTCAAAAAACGAGTGGGTTACCTCAAAATATCAAGTAAAAAATTTTTTCCCCATTTGAAAAATTTTCTTTTTTAGCCCCCGTGCTAAGGAAGTACAAAAAAAAAAAATTTCGACCCACCCTAATGTATATCATATATTTTTGTACGAACACGTCATCATTTAAAATCGATAGGGTGACCTTTTTCGACAGTATCAAACCTACAGCATATTATGCATATTGTATATGCGGCAAAATTAAGTCAACTTACACACAAAATTTTTGCACACTGTAAAACTGTGAGAGGAATTAATAATTGTATGATGTGAGAGAATGAAATATCATTATTCTTCATTTTTCTACTTTGCTTGTGTAAATGCAAAGCGACGAGTCACCCGAAACGATCGATCTCACCGTATAGGTAAGTTGTACGCGTCCGTTGAAAACTACACGGCTTTAATTTTATATTTAAACTCCACTGATTTTCCATCCGCAGGAATTCCGTACGCGGGACCGTATATACCCTGCGGCAAACATGTGGGAGTTTTGAAGTGTTAAAAAAATAATAAAGCATCTCGTGCACATTTATGATTGAAGGCTATCGGTACGAAATAGAACTTCGACAACTCGGTTAATGCGCCTTGTACGTGTCCTTATTTTGGTACCCGGTTACGTATCCCGATTGATCGGGGAGGTCTTTGCGTCCTGCGATGCCTTTTCCTTTGCCACTTTCGTCGAAACGCTGCTTGTGCGAACCCGTGTACTTACTTACGTCCGTCAAACGGTCCACCGTCGACGCCGCTTTACCAGCCTGCGAAAAAATTCAATTTTATTATCAAATAACGCATGAAATCATCGCTCGAAACGAGGACCTCAAGGATACTTCGTTTCGTTACTTCATTTCGCTAGATGTATTCTGCACACACCCTTCGGATGAAAAAAATGTCCGGAAGTCACGAGGTAACCGCGTGTTATATGTTGCTATGAATCTGTTAAACTTGTTTTTCCAGACAAAAAGGATATCGCATTGCTACGATACAACAGTTGTACGGAATCACGCGACCCATCGTACAGATTGCGATGTAATGAAATTTTCTGGTCGTTACAAGAGAAGGAACTTTCGTTCCACGTTATTCTAACTCGGGAACAATGAACTTGCGAACCTCTTTTATCATGCAATTCGGCGGCTACTATACGATTAAGAATTATCACTGACTCAACTGCCGAATCGTTTCGCAGGTTTGCTCGTCTGCGGCGAATAACGTGCCAACTAGACGCTTCAGGACTGAAGGGTGTAGCTGATAGATTTATTCATAATTGTGTCAATCGATTGATTCGACGTAACAGTTTGTTCTTAATTCATGCAACGATATTATCAATCCCCAGTCTGCCGGTATACTTCAAATATAATGACGACGGTCTGCTTTTTTTCAGAACTTTCGATGAAGTAAAGTTTATCCTCGCAGCACGAAAATACATCAGGTCTGCTTCACGATAAAATCTGCCCTATTTCGTAATACTTGCGTGAGTTACCGATACACCGAGTCTACAAAAGTCAACACTCCAACTTATTTCTTACGTTTTTTCTTTCAACAACCTTCGCTTGTTTCGCACTTACGAACGTTGTTGCGCTTACTAATTATTCTCCCAATATACAGGTATACCTAGTGCGCATAGAAATGTTTTACTTGGACACATTCATGCAGTCTAAGCGACTCCATGTATTATTCATGTACATAGTTTCAAGCGATACACATGTAAATCCAGCATTTTTTATGCTCGCCTTCGCCTAGTAACGCGCTATTATTTGCTGTCTAAACATTGCTGAAAAAGTAAACCTGAATTTCTCCAGCGTCTTCGATCTCAAGGCACGTGAAACTTGGACGTTGAAAAATTGCGCAATCAAATGTAGCTGCGCTTGGTATGATAATGGATATGATTTACCTGAAGCGATCTTACGATCGACTGTCATGTTACGACGTATAAATCAAACTACCGCGACGCTCTACGAATGAAAATTGATTCTGACGATGATGATAATTGCTACCTACCGCATGCGATGAGACTCCAGGTGCTCCGCAATTCGCCATTTTATTTTTGAGCTCCTCAAGATCCACCTTTTTGTTTTTGGCCAGGTCCTCAAGGTACGCCTTGTACTGCTCTAGCCCTAGCTTCACAGACCTGAAATCAATGATCGATACAAAATTTAGAAATCAAAAAAAATCCACAAGTTTTCTCCGCATCCACATCCCTCAATAAATACCCACTTATGTTTCTTGAAGTATATCCCTGTGTCTGTGGTGGTGATTTTTTTCCCATCGATAACTTTCGCCTGCTTCATCCATTTGTCGCTTTGGCTTAATGTTATCTGTTTCCCGTCACTTTTCGGGTCACCAAATTTGGAAAAGGCCTTGAAACTTGCTGGAAACGATCCAGTCCCAGCTGCTGGGCTCGCGGGACTCGCTGGTCCCGAATTTTCGGTACCTTCGGGCCCGGCTTCGATTTTCAAAGCTGCCAAACTTTCGCTCGGGGGCGGAGCTGCCGCCGCAGGTGCACCGTTCTGACCATTTTCCGCCATCGTATACCCTCTGCAATTGATTCAACGCCGAATTAAAAATAAATATGACAAATTTATTAAAATCTCCTGCGCTACAATGAAATGTAAAGTACAACGCTGATCTCTGGCGCACTTGTTGGTTGAACAGTTTTTGTAGTTTCTCTAGAATAGCAATCTACTTTATCAAATTTCTTACAAGATAAGAAACGTGGGAGATCGCGCAACGGCTTTTGATCGACTGATCGAAGGATTGAAACCGGCGTCTATGAATTTCATTGCATGACAACAAGATAGTCGGGTATACCTGTTACGGGCTAATGAGATCCCGAAAAACTTTTTAATCAACTCTGAGACTACCTAGAAGTGGGCGAGTTACTGTACAACATATTAGCGATCTTTCAACACTCCCAAAGTTGGAGAAAAATAGTGTATACCCTTCGCATCAGTAGAATGAGTATATAGAAAGAAGTTTTAAAAGATATGAAAAACTAAATCAGCCAATTATAGAGTGCAGAACGTCTCTGACGATATGAAACGAACGAAAAAAGGGATCAATAGCTAGAAGGGGGTTGGAGGTCACGGGCTGATAGTCGCTTCACAAAATAGACGTGGTTCAATCCCGGGACTCGAGTCTGACCTCGGGTCGTCGTTTGACCTCGATGATGGATACGTGTCTCAATTTACTCGCGTGTTTAACAATAAGAAAGAAAAACTGATGAGAAAAGGTAGACGAATAAGAAGATAGGTACACATTGCGTTCCACGTGCAACAGCTCGGCGCGCATGATAAGGGGGTTTAATAGCTTCTCGTCACGTATACATCCCGCCTGTTGCATCGTCATATATTAATAGCTCTGTGTTAATCAAACAAGTGATGTTCGCAAGGTTACCTATACTTAATCACGGTTCTGATTTGATTGAGAATAATATACGTATATATTTCGCCCGTCGTCACGCTGCAAATTGGGCCAAGTCGCGTGACGTTTAATGGGATTCCAGAGGCGCATCGCGAATTGTTTCACCCTAATAGAAACGTACGTATATGGATGAATTGCCATACTATATACCATGCATCAGATACAGAAGCGCGTTCGATTACCGGTTTAATATCGCGTGCCACAATTTTGAAAGCTGTTCGAACGAGATTAAATTGAACTGGGTTAGGATATCATACGATTAAGTTAGGTCACGGCTGAAAATATTCGCACATATATTCCAGCACCTCGCCCTACTTGGAAACATTTAATTCCACCTCTATTTATAAACTGAAAATTGACTCTAGATGGAGGGAAGAATTCGTGTACGGGCACGATTATTTTTGTACTTTTAGTACCGTCACAGGCGTGGCAACTACTTTGCTTTCGCTAATTATACAATTAACAAAGTAAGTACAATGGCTAATGTGCTGTCACGAGATACAGGAAACGATCCTCATTATTTCTTTCCGTGTTCGTTAGGTGTTAAACAACAAAAAGAAAATGGACAAATAAAGATTAGCATTCGAAACGAGCAATTAGCAAGGTTTTCTCAAGTCCCGCAACGCCCTTGAATTCTCTGTCGGTTGACTAAAAATTTTATTTTCCTCTTTTGATGTAGCAACGTAGATTTTACTGACGTAATAACTCATCTTGCATAATTCTCACATCTAGTCACTGACCATATAACCATGTAACTCAATACTGAACGTGTAGCGAGTTGCAAGCAATGCAGCGAATTTCTATAATCACCGGGAGAAGTGAATGAATATTTTTTACTTAACATAATCGAACCTGAAAGGGGATTTAGAGGGCTAGTTTCGCTCAAGTATTGTATATCAAATACCTATATATACATTATCAATATACCTATGTATATAATATGTTCTTTTTTCCTGGTGTATATTGATAACGCGAGGTTTTATCACCGATAAGATTACCGGTAAAAGTACCAGGTATAAAATTTGATGTAAATATGCGATAGAAACTGATAAATGATCAATTATGATTATAATACAAGTCTGACCATTATCATGCGTGGCATAAAACGACGGGGAAAAGTATAATGCGGATGGAATTTTTGCATTCATCCGCAGTGCTAACAAACTAACTATAAGTAAACGAATTTCCGTTATAATCCAACGCGCAGGTTGAGGTCGCTCGTACATTCATAATGCGTTCGCGGTCATGTGTCAAATGACGTTCTCGCGGCTTTCGGGTCAATTACGCAATGTGGGAAATAGTTTAAGGCTTAATCTCATAATCACGGTCATGGTGGGCGCTCAAACCACAATTAATAGTTACGCAATTCCTCTTCGTCGTAAATTATAAACTAACTTCAATTCGCTAATCGATTGATTTTTTGTCTTCCCAATTGTCAGCTCGATTCTTTTTCATTCCTATAAATATACCCGTCGTATTGTTAAAAAAGTCAAAATAATAATAATCCTATATACGTCTGTATAGATTATAATTCGCTTCTTGCGTGCGACTCTGGTCATGATCTATATCCGAAAGATACGATTATCACGCGGATATGAGAAATTTCATTCCTTTCCCTTCGTCGGCTGCCGTTTAATTATCCATTGATAGGGACGTGACGCGGCGCGAAGATCACCGAGCATGAACAAAATAGGGGATGATGTCATGAGTCCTTGGTGCTGCTCGCTGAAGATATAATACGACCGATATACTCAAGGACTTCGTTTTTAAGAACCTTTAAAAGAATTATACATGTATATTTTCTTGAAGTTTTTTCGACTCATTATAAATATGCAATTAATTGGAAGCAGCTTTCGGTTGGTCCTCAAGGGTCAGGGATATAAATTTATGTTCTGATCGCGCGTCGTATATCTGCCCATGAATAAAAGATGCGAAAAATTTGCCTGAGGTCTATACCGCGTTCACCGGTTTGCGAATAATTATACTCTTAGCTGCCGTATGGTGATCCTGAGTGACCGCGAGTAAGAAAAATGAAAAAAAAAAAAAATCTACGTCGATCAGAGTTATTTCATACCTATAAATAGGCAACGCTAGTTTCGGATTGTGTCATCGGTAGATATGGAACCGGAAAAGAGAAGTTTTTGTTCACCGCTGCACGGCGGTGCTCGTCTAGCTCCCGGGTTTAATGGAAGTCTGGCGAACAATTAACAACTCCTCCACACGCAACGAAGGCATCAACCCTATCAAATCTTGACCAATCGCTCACGCGTGCATAAAATAAAATACCGAGCTAAGCTATACTCTGTCGAGTTTGTTCCCTTTTCATCATGCATAGGGTACTCCAAACGAAACTACAAAAAAAAAAAAAAAAGGCTTGCCGCGAGACTGTTAAATACGAATGGTCCTCGCTGCAATTCGCTAATTGGCACAACATAGAAAGCATAATGGGTACATGATATTTTCCCGCTCCCGGTGATCCGCTCGAACGAATATTCATGCATAAAACATGCTCTCCTGTGATTTACAAACAGCGGTTGAGGAACCATCAAAACATCGTAGTATTACTACCACGGTCGAAAAGTGGGTTCGAATTATGAAAGTGGTTTGGAAAGGCCACGCGCTCCCCTAACTGTAAGGGGTGAAGGAGAGGGCGCATGTGCCATATTGATCAGGTTCTCCTCATCCATGTGCTCAAGTTGGACGATGGTATTGCTCGAACGTCTGGGTATGTGAGAATTTATTACAAGAGCTGAATCTCTGCACGGAAGAGAGAAAACGTTACGCAGACGCACGCGGACGTTTCACATTTACGCAGACGCTCTGGTCGATGGACGCTTATGTTGCAGGGTGAAAAAATGCGAAAAATTTTGGGGAAAATTGATCACCCGAGTGTAAATGAAATGGGAGATGATCATAACTGCGTGACAAATATAATCTCCCATTGATCGTTGAAATGGAATACCGTGGTGGGTTATCGTCGAGCTTTTATATTTTCCCACTTCTCAACTTTAAGATAATTTCTGCAGGTACGCGAGAAACCGCGATGTAAATAAACAAGGTAAAGGTCGATAAAACCTGTTGACGATTGATTCTCCTCTATGCACTGACAATGAGATACCAGCAGGCCTTCCGTGTTATAATGTAGTTACGTACATCTTTCAATTATCATCTCACTCGTAATCGACGCCGAGGACAACAAAACTTGATGGTGTAATCATCACGATCTTGTCTCCAAAATCTTTCGCAACTTGACGACTTTTTGCAGATGAATAATAATCAACTATCAATTTGATTCGTTAATAATTTTCGAATGAAAGAGTCCGTTTGTCATTGTACAAAAAATAACTTTTACATCCTCGAGTTGCGTATCAATTTAGCGCCAGAGATTACGTGGCTCGGACCCAACCGAGTGTTGCTCGCATCTCGTTTTGGCTGTGCGTCAAAATAACGATGAGAAGACACCGTGGCGGATATAAAACGTCGAATTCATTGCTAATGACGCACTTCGTAAGTAAATGCAGAGGTGAAGATATGTAGTTTTGAAAATAATGTAAAACTAGGAGGAACCGATACAGACGATCGTCCGGAAGATGCGAAGTTCGAAGATTATACCCGAGGTCACCCACAAACTCACTTTTTTTTTTAGCTGATTTGACGTTACTGCTGCAGTTTTCGATAAATATACGTGAACGGAAAATTTTCCAATTACCAAAGTCCTAAATTCAGAATTGCCGCGTCGCGCTTGCGATTCCGTCTGGGAAGAGACTGATCCGCACCCGTTCGTAGAATTGCGGCCGTCACCCCCACTGCCCCAACATCATCGCCGCCCCCACTAGCCCTGGTTGCTCCCTGCTTCTCGTTTGCAAACTTGGACGCAATTTGTCCGGATTTAAAAAAATTGGGCATCCCATCTTTTTCTTCGATTCACATGACAATAAGGGTGACTTTTTACAAATTTTTTCCCAAACAGATTTAATCTAAGGTTCTGAAATCCGAACAGAAAAATCGACGCCCGTCATCGTGGAAAGATAAAGATTTCGTCTTATCAGGGGATTCTAAACTTTTTTGCGTATTGTGACTTCGAGGTACAATTAATGGTAGAACTTTCTTTACTATGCCTGAGATACTCTGATATTGCCAATTTATGATAGCGCATTGACTGAAAACTTGTGAAAAACTTCAAAATTCACAACTATTCACACACGCGACCTAATGAAATTTGAACAGATGCTCAAAGGATCGATGTTTCGGTCAGGTGGATCTCACCTAGGATGTCCCCCATACGTAGATATGAGTGTATCACACTTCATAGGTTTTCATTTGCAACTACAAATTAGTTGTTACCACTTATTTTATGAATGTGCAGAAGAAACAAAGCGAGAATATGTTTTTCGTCTCATTAATGTAATTAAAAATGTTTACCCCAAATGTATGAAATTATTAATGCAATAGTACGTTTCTCAATTTGGTATCAAGATCATGGATGAGTCAGCCGAATGATGTGCACTATAGGTAAGAGAATCGATCTTGTCGGAATAGAATACCTATTTTCGTTGAAAGCCAAACCATTTAGCAGGGGTAAAAAATACGAAATTATTGAAAGGTGCTCATTGCCAATAACGATCTCGGTAATTGACTGATTGTGAGGTAAGTTCCAGGTTGAAATTCAAAAAACAAAAAATTCATTAGATATTTTACTCGTTCTTCATCGGTAAGAATATACATGAAAATGTCAGCGTCTGTATAAATCGTGTAGAAATAACCTGGCAGCACTTTAGCGGGTTTTCAGTGCGTAAAATAGGACGCTCAAGGGTTGATCTCGGACACTCACTAATTATTTTTGGCACCTGAAACGCCCGCTGTAAAATTCTGCAATCACTTCTTGAGTTGAATTCAATTTATTCCTCAACTGTTCGATGACCAGATCCCATAATCATTTCATTTTTCTGAATGCGAAATGCGCAGTATAGTTTTCTATTTTTTCGAACTGAGCCCACTTATTTACGAGATAAATTCTGGATTAAAATTGAACGTACTTTACATCTGATCATCTGACCTGAGCGAGGTATTGATGGAAAATTCTTCTGCGTAAGAAAAGTTGTAACGCGACACACGGTGAATTATACCTCAACTTTGATAAAACATAAGCTAAACCTTTTCCTTTTTAGAGTACAACAATCATATTCATTCAGTAACTTATTGAATTCTGCGGCTGAAATTATGAATCCGTTCTAATCAGTCTAATAAATGTTATTTTGAGTTAGTCTACACTTGAAAATGGTGCGTTTTATTGATAATCATAAACATAGTTTAGGTATAAACTGTAACAACGATAATCATTGGGTGATCATATAAATTAACTAACAATGTGTTGGTGCTAATAAAAATAATCACTTGCTTTCCACAGTTGAATCTTTTACTATATTAGCGGTCAGCAAGTTGCCTTTTTCTCGTAATTTTCTGTCTAGAATTTGCTGTTTTCTCTCCTCTTCATCTTTTTGTAGCTGTTCATGTCTTTTTACTGCAAAATCAACTTCATCTGTTAATTGAAGAATCTTAGCCTGTAAAATGATAAACCAGGTTCTAAACACATACAACTCTGATTATAATCATCACTCTACCAAGCTAAATGTTTGATATTGTCTACTATGATTAGTGTGCTCACCGCATACTCTCGTTGCTTTTCAATGCGAGTCTTGTGTCTCACGCCTATTGGCGTTGGCCGACCGTCTTTATATGAATAATCGGGTAAATTTGTTAGGGGCCCGTACACATTAGGATTTGCAGTGAGTCCTTGTCTGCAATAAATGAATTCAAAATCATGTTTAACAATGACCATTATTCTAATTGATACTGTTGCACTCAATCATACCTTTGTCTCCATTTCTGGTCCATTTGTAGAGATGAAGATGTTTGCACATTTCTCATGCACAGTCGAATCAAATTCCCTTGTTCTGAAATGTACAATGTACGAAAATTTTGCAGATGTTTTTCAAAATAATACAAGCAGCAAATCACAAATAGGAAAGATAACCTAAAGATCTGAACCTCGATTGGCAAGAATTCCAATACGCACCTAAGCTATGACTGGATCTAACGAAAGTCTTAACTAACAGAGCCATTTCGAGCGAGTATGCACTGATCTCTGCTAGATCTTCGATGCCGCTAATTATTACTAGCAAAATTCAAGGTAATATTCAGCTGAAAAATAATCGAACCCGCACGTATGATCCATCCAAACATTCATGAGAGTATGTAGCTTATTAGGCTGTACCCACAGAGGGTACGTGTAGGTTGGTAGGCATAGAGGATCCCTAGGTAGGCAGCGTTGACTAGTTCAAAGACTGTTTGACGATGCTTTTCTTCGATTATAGGAGTGATTAGGCAGCAATTTCCTATCATAAAAAACCATAATTATGGTATAGTTTTAATTGATTTATGACAAATTATGATTGTTGAATTGAATGTCGCTTCACATTATCAATATTCGAACCCAAGGTGATCCTTTTTTTTCTAAAAGACCGTATTCAGAATGTTCTCTACTAAAATTTAGTGATTTCAAAAGAAAAGAATTGTACTATTAATAGTAAGCAATGCCGACCAATAATCGTATTTCTGCTTAAATCGAAGTATTAATTTTATCATTTAAATTGTCCATGTTATCAGAATGTATACGTATAGGTAGCTGATAGGCATCCAAATTCGCAATTCCTCCATGCGCTGTTACGCGGATTGATCTTTCGGTGTTAGATTTCGTCGCGCAGTTTTCACAATTTACTCTGCTCGGTTTTTCCGATGCCCCCGCATTTCCTGATCTGAAATATCGTGTGGTGGTACAGTCACATCCCGGGTAGTTCATAATTTCACCTGGTCACGCGTCAATGCCAGAAATGGCTGGAAGTTTCGTAACCCAGTGTAGCAGACGCGCGCTTACTTTTACATAAAAATATAAATTTGTTTAAAAACTCCCACACGTCAAATGGCGACCTGAAATTATCAAAACCTAATAGTTAAGAATACATTTACTTTTTAACAAGCCATGGTCTCGGTGATGCAGCCGTATATGGTGAGTATCTGAACAGTTTTATTTTCCGAGGAAGGAACCGGCCTAGAATCTGACGTTTTCCCTGTCCCACCTTTCCATTCTGTTGCCATTTATCTTCGGTTCTTTTAATGATATTTCTAGGACGTTGAGAGTTCTAGAAGCTACATCGACGAGTTATATTCCCCTGATCGCCAGAAATGCTTAGAGGCTATAATGTGAGTACTACAGGCCGCCCCTTTTAAAGGATCGCGCTAACCTCAAACCCTCCCATCGCTAAATGAAATCCCTGATGTAACCACACTCCAGCAAAACATTCACCACCCAGGACTCATCCATTTTCACTCATTGTAAATACCATTACATATAAACTCAATGTACTCAATCAAGTATTTCTAATAATCATGTATGCCATCTCATTTCCACTAGCGATAGAAACCTCTCAAGTTGTGCTGACACACAAATCATTGTTATAAACACCAGAAGCATGCACAAATTCTGTTACTTCCTTGCATAGATACTCCGAACTACCAACTAGAATCTACAACCAATTGAGTTGATAAATAAATCTTTCTTCAATTTCTACCAGCTGCCTTAAAAACTCTGTAATTGGAAGCAACCGACAAAAAGGTTCGGTAATTGCACAGGGTGTGGTACCAAGGCTGTTGCAGTTGTTGAGTGATACGACTGGAGGAGTTGGAGAGTGTGTTCGTATTCAATCCGCTGTTACATTGGGTTCATTAGCTAAAGGGACAGATCAGCATGTTAGAGCCCTTATCGAACTTGGTGTCGTCCCACCATTACTTCAGGTACTGCTGGCCAGTGCCAGCTCTTCTAACGAAGCAGACAGCGAATCCCAAAGCTCACTCGTAGAAGCCTGTCTCCGTTGTTTACGGACTGTTTTTCACCACACAGCGGCACCTGTCCATGCCATCTATCAAGATCCTGGATTAGTTCCACGTCTGCTGGCTCTTGCTGCAAAATCTGTTACCAATCAAGTCTGCGTTGCTACCATTTTAACTGCTGCTTGCAAGGTACCAAGAATCATTACTCTGGTCGGTTCATGATCACATTGACAATATTTTGTTGGCCAGCCCATTAAGCAAGAAAGTCGTGGTGTTTAATGAATATTCATTGCTTAATGTTAATTTTATGCATAACCTACATTGACGAATAAGTATTTATACTCATCACATGTTAAATTCATTTTTGTATACTGTGATAGCAGACAGCTGAAGAACAAAATGCTCTGTCACGTGGCGGAGCAGTTAGTGCTCTTGCTGCACAGCTGGACTCCCCACTTGCAGATGTGCAGCTCCCAGCCCTGGCCTGCCTTGCCAATATGTGCTACCAAAATCATTCTGTGTCAGCACTGGTTGCTGCAGCCACCACCAACAACTCTCAAGGCAGGTCAGTTCTTTCATGGATTAACACATTTAGTAATTCTTATAACATTTGTTTCTATCATATATAATAATAAATGTCCTACAGTTCTCTTACTCTGAAAAATATTTTTCATACTCGATGGAGAAAGTATTATCAATGGCAATGAAAATAAGTGATGCCCTATGTAAAAGTTTATGTGCATGAATTTACATCACGATTTGTATTGTTTGACCTAAAATAGACGTCTCAATTATTGGGTAAACCTAGTTTGTGCTGTTTCTAACTTTTTGTACCTATTTGATATAGAGGCGTGCCTGTTGCCCTGGGTCAGTTGATGGGTCGCGAAAGAAGTCCACTTGTTCAACTGGAGGCAGCAAGATGTGTTGCGTATATGCATAGAGCTGGTGCTTTGTCTTCAACAGATCCACGAGTAGTATACAGAGCATTGCCCTGCTTGGTGAGACTTTGCCATCGTGAAAGACCACCAAGAGAAAGAGTAGCTGCAGCGGAAACACTTGCGTACCTGACCGAGGTCGACATAGATCTACAGCGGTTGGCATCAATTAGCAATCACCTTATACCAACCCTAGCAGAACTCCTCAGGCCGCATCCCCAGGTATGCAGTATTCAATATTATATACCTTAGTACTAGTAAACGGTGTAATGTGTGAATCTTCCAAAATTTATGTGATCCAACAACATATGTAATCTTCTCAATGTTTAATTTTCAATGTGCGATGTTTGAATATTTCACTACTCAGAGAAATATTCCGTGATTATCTAAGGGAATCAAACTTCAATTGCTCATTTCAGGTGTCTGATGCAACGCTTTCACAAGACATGCGTCAGGCAGCATTCAGAGCATTTGCATCTCTAGGGGCTAATGATGAAGACATTCGTAAGAGGATCATTGAAACAGAAAACTTGATGGAACAAGTAGTCGGAGGGCTTCAAGATCCAGGGGGACCTCGAGTGCGATTGGCTGCAGTTCGATGCCTGCATTCTCTGTCGAGGAGTGTGCAACAGCTGCGTACTACCTTCCAAGACCACGCAGTATGGCGTCCTTTGATGCAACTGTTACATGGAGCAGACAGAGGATTAGAGGGTACGAATCCTAACAACAATAGATGTATATTATATGGAAAGAGTGCCAGTATTGATAATGCGGATGGTTCTATCACGGAAACCTGTTCTCTAGTAGCGCATATATGTTCACATTGGCCACCCAACCTCCGAGATCAATGAGATACATTTTGATCCTTGGACACTAAATTTAACTTAATCGCAATTATTGAACGTTGAAGACGAAGTCCAATTCATATATGTTTCTTAAAGCTCAGTGAGAAAATCGTTAACAAGTTGGTGACATGGTGCTCGAGTCGCGCCATCATCTCAACAGGGATCTGGTGTACTGCACTTTATTCCAAACCGTATTGTTTTGGTACCCGTGGCACTTCGTTGTATGACCTCTATTCTACCATTAGGTAGGGGATTAGAAGGCGAAGAAGACTTGCTAACTGTGGCCTCGAGCACTTTGTGCAACCTGCTATTGGAGTTCAGCCCAAGTAAGGAGCCTATTCTCGAATCAGGTGGAGTGGAGTTGTTATGTTCATTGACGAGGCGGCCTGATCCCGCGCTACGCCTAAACGGTATTTGGGCCTTGATGAATGTGGCTTTCCAGGCAGAACAGCGTGTCAAATCGCAAATCCTCTCATGTCTTGGCACTGATCAAATATTTCGCCTTCTTGCCGATCCGGAATTGGCTGTCTTAATGAAAACACTCGGCCTATTACGAAATCTCCTCTCAACCAAGGCACACATTGATCGCATTATGGCAGAACATGCTGCTCATGTGATGCAAGCTGTTATTCTGGTATTGGAAGATCCTGAACACCCAGCTGACGTCAAGGAGCAAGCTCTTTGTATTTTAGCCAACGTTGCAGATGGGGATCGTGCACGAGACCATATTATGGCAAACGATGACGTCTTAAAAAAACTTATGGATTACATGGTTCGTTATCACTTTACCTGTCTATTGATTATTTTGATTATGTACACTCAACCGAGAATACAAGTATCCTATGTCAGATTTGGGTCATATTTTATTTCGTGATATTTATAAATTGGCAATTAATGTACTCAAAGATCAATATTTGACCTGTTTGAAAAAAACAAATTGCTTCATACTGATAATAATGTCTGAACTTGAAGCAATAAGCCAACAGTTCACTTGACAATCTGACTAAAATAATTCTAATAGGTCATCAAGTTCAACCAATTAACACGGATGTCACCATTTCCTAATTTCTGCAGATGCACAGCAACGTGAAGCTGCAAGTTGCAGCAATCTTTTGTGTATGTAATCTGGTGTGGAGGGAAGAGCCTGGGGCTACACAGCGCCAGGCACGTCTACGCGAACTCGGCCTTTACCGTATCTTACAACAATTACGCCACACTAAGGACTCGCAGCTGTTTGAAAAGTAAACTTTTTTAGTAATCTATCAATCACTGTTTCTGTATAAATATTTGATGTAGAATGATTTTTGATTTGAAAATGATAATTATTCTTTGAACAGTGAAGGTCGAATACACGTTTTCAGGACTTCACTACAAACACAAGCTCCGCATTCTGGATCTTGGAAACGATTTTTCCACTACGATTATTTTTCTCGTTTTATCTCACTCTTCCATCGAGTTTATCTTTGATATGATTTCCTTGTAATGTAAACACTGAATGTAACTGAAGGGACTTGATTATTTGTTTAATTCTGTTCCAGAGTGAAAGCTGCCATGTCTCAGTTCACCGACGCTTGAGCTTACAATCGTCTGACCCAGTAACATTACCATTTACAACAGTTTTTTAGTTATTATCCTGCGAATTTATTAACAACAATCAGGGTCACCGTAAGCTCAAATCTGAACCCAAACCCATGCTGTGATCGTCCTTGTACCCTTATGCTCCCTTTTTCTTAGATTAGGTGCTGGAGATGGTGAAATATCTCGTTTTAAACCCGAACTCTGAGTAATATGTTGTTTTCCTATTTATTTCTGCACAATGATGAGAATGTTTAAATCATTTGAAAATATTATGAATTTGTTTACCGTTATATTTATGTATTCAATGAAAGGAAAGTAACACATGATTGTCTACATCTCGTGTTTGTAAAATAGGAGATTATGAAATGGATCGCTTGGTTGCGCACGACACAAAAATCTGATTATATTACATTTTGCGATGCAGCTATCTCAACATTACCTGGTACACACCTCGAATTGTTGAGGATCGTTATAGACGGGATCGTGAACATGATTACATTGTCTAGAATAATTTTATTGTGATGGATGCACCCTCTCGTATTGGATTTGACAGAGGATCAGTACAGCATAGGGAAAGTTAAAAAAATTTGTAATTAAACTAAACTAATTTAAAATCATAGCAAAATGGTCTCTCATACTTATAAAAGCCCTTTCAAACAATAAATTCCTGTAAAAACTAGGTATATCATTATTACAAAGCAATTATAATTAAGCTCAAAGAAATCTGAGGATACATCGTTAGTATATAACATAATTATCTTTGGTAGGAATGACTTTTAGGTAGAAATTCTTGAAGTGACTTCATAGTACATGATACACTCGAGATTGAATTTCTGCCATTCTCTTACAAACTGCTAATTTGTATGACGGAATGTTCTTAAAATACGATAAATACTTTGATAAGTACAAATAGACATACATACATACAACTATGTATAATTATTTTTGCTTAAAAGTTATATTTCGTTTTGATGTTTTTTTGATAATCAGTAATGGTGAATAATTTGGGACTTTCAAACGAAAAATATATGAATTTAAGGGTAATAACTGACTAGGTAACGTAATAACAGCCAGATCAATCTATGAGATAATGGCATCACTGTCGTTATGAGAAAATTGGACATGACTTTGTCACACAATAATTCATAGTAAAGATTCTCTTTTAAAACTTCAGGTTAAGCAGGTGCATTGCCATCACTGATGAGGCTGTCCATTGCATTGTTAGCAAGTGGGTCTAGCTCTGCAAACAAATCCAGCCAGGAGTTAGCAGCTTTGCTAGATTTGTTTTTGCTAGTCTGAAAAGATAAAATCTACACCTTTAGATTATACAAAAACCCTGATAGTTGATTCAGTTTCTCACCTTATTGTCGCTTGTGCTACTGACAGGTTCTTTATGATGTGTGCCAAAAGTAGCAGCTCCCAAACTCTGCTTCAAAATTCCAGGAGGTAAAAAAGTATCTCCCGACATCATATCCCAATCAGCATTACCAACGACAGCAGGGCCAGTGTTTAAAATCTCTTCAAACAAAGCATCTGTTTCCGAAGTCAATAAATCGAGAGGATGTTGCGACTGCTGTTGTTGAGGATTAAGAAGCGGTGAAGTCGTAAAATCAAAGCCCCCACCACCAATAAATGAGTCCATTGCTAGGTCCAATTGAGTAAGACTTTCGTCCAGTTTTACTTGATCTATTGGTGGATTTGACTTTCTCGGAACTTGCGAATCATCAGCTGTGTTGCATTGAGGATTCATTGTATCTAGAAGATCATAAAATTCCGTGTTTGGAGCCTTGTTCCAGAAACTTGCAAGCTCTTCGTCTTTGCTCGCTCCTTGGCTGGTAAGATTCAACTGTGCCATTTTCAATTGTGTATCGTTGGTCAAATTATCTGAATCTTCACCAATATCCAGCAATTTCTCATCACTATCATTGTTACTGCTTACTTGACTAACTGTTTTGTCTTCAGTTGGTTTAACTTCTTGCGCTTCTTCGATGTTGTCATGATAATCAGACTCAAAAAATACCAACCTGGCATAAAACCATACAAAGTTGTATTTCATTGGTAAGAATATTCAGAAGTTTAATCTGATACGATTCTACTTACTTGTCCTTGTCATCCAGGTCATTGGTACCGCCTGTTTCTTGTGCTAACTTACTTGAAGTTTCTGCAAGTTCTTTGACCACCATAAAATCATAATGTTGATATCCTTTAAAGCTGTTGGCTATAGTTAAATAAGCTTGGGCAGATTTTTTGGTGAAATTCAAGAGGGTGCTCTGGTACAAGACTAGAGCGTGACTGAACATATTGCATCTGGCTGCTGCAAGTAAATCAACCTTCTGCAGGCAATCCAAAGCCAAGTGATCAAAAGCAGATTTACCCCTGTTCGAATACAATTTTGTTACTAAGATTATCGAATGTCTATATGTTATAGTACATAATTTCAAAACAAACTCAGATTAAATACCTTCGAACTCTAGTTTGAACCTTTCTGAATCGCTCGAGTTGCTTAAAAGTGTCTGGGTCAAGTTCCTGAGAAACATTTTTCATCCAGGACAACGCAGCACGATATTCGGTGCGAGCTTTTTCCATAGACTGAACATTCTGTAAAGTATCCTCTATTGCTCTTTGTCGAAAAGTCTCCACCTCTTGGTACAATCTGACTAATGGTGCTCTAAGAGCAAGCCTCTGTTGACCTGAATATGACAATGATTTTCCAACGGCTGACATCATCTTTCCAGCTCTAGTTTTATCCTGTTTACCGGCTTCTTTCAAAAAGCGGCCCATCGCGTTTTCCTCCTGTGCCAAGTCTGTACAAAATATTAGACTATTGAGTGAACTTTGCTTCATCCGATATTGATAAATTAATTGAATCATGCGGTGTTTATCAGTCAATAAGCACTCGTATCTTGCCATACATATATCAATGCATATTTATGACACGGAATCACAACTCACTGCACAATCGTTCTTGATATTTGTCAATTATTCTTTGTAGGTGCGAGCAAGACTCCTGGATACTTCGAAATAACTCTAACTTTGAATCCAGTTCCGCGTCAGAGGCTACAATGCATTCATCTTCTTTTTTACCAAGCTTCTGGGATAGAGCCTGTTTTGTGACCCAATATTGGTGCTGCATTTTAGTTATAGCAGAATCATCAGGTAAGTCGGCTCTTTGGACCCAGCGGTCAAAGGCACTGCCCGACATTCCGGAGGCTCCCCTGTCACTTAGGTCGCAATAAAAATTATGAATTAGACACGAACAACAGCCAGTACTTGAAGTGAAATTAAGGCAAGAATTGTAGATACGGAATGCATATTATATTGGATTTTCAACTTTGTGATCAAAGTTTACATCAATCATAATAAAACCCGCAATTCTCTTGGGAGTCCCCGAGTCTTCAACAAAATGCTCATGTGAGTTAATGCGAAACAAAGTGTCGTTCATTCTTGTCAAAATCAAGCAATAGATCCGAAAGCCGTATATGGTTTCCGGGTAATCTTATGCAAATGGCAGATAGTACGTGTACTAATCTTATAAAGGCTGCCTAGAAATCATTGGGTGGTAAATTAATTCACTTACTATGCGTTCATGGTCAACTATTTTGAGGTAAAATAAACAAAACTTGAAATAATATTTTGGTCAAAAGCCGATTAAATTTGACATTTCACGTGCTCGACGTCTGCTAACTTGACGTCTCTATACACACCACAGTCAGCAGCCATTTACCACGCATCCGCGCTTTACGGTCCAAACCATAGACATATGGCCCAAACCGTACAAATAGTTCCGAAAACATTCGTAGTCCACGATCTACCCTGATTTAAAGGGCAGCTAGGTTAGTTTTTTCGTGGTCCTACGATGGACTATAGAATGTAACAAGGTTGAAAAGTATCATTCTTGAAGTAATTTAAATTTTACTTTATTTTTTTGGTTCTTTGTGCTCCAGCTCCGGGGCACGATAAATTTGCTCAAGACCGAAAATACATTACGGATTATTATACAACAAGCTAGTCGGGTAAAAATGATGTACTTTCATCTTACTGATTTCAAAAACAGACGATTATTCTAATTATTGATTTCCCATATTATTTAGATTACTTCATTAATGCACTTTGTGTTACGGGGATGTAATTGTACTAATCTTACTTTTTACCATTAAGATCATACAAGATTTCAATTATTTCAGTCCATATATGAGTGGACTTATTCTCAGGGCATGACAACTTTGGTTTTTGGAGTTGGATTTGGGATATTTCTTATACTGATTCTTTGGCTATCGGCGGGATTGATTTGCTTGATATCATTACGAACCCAGAAAAAAGTTGGGTTCATAGCACTAGGTGTTGTAGGAATAATCACAATTGCATTAATCAGTATCCCAAGAAGTTCCGAAAACTCAGGCATCAATACCAACAAGGTATAAATATTAATCACAGATTTATTAACTTTTAAAAGAGACCTATCCTATTCATTCCCAAAGTATATTCTCATTTCCACCATTTCCCTTGTGAATTAGAAATTTATATAAAACACTTTTTTCAGCCCTATGATCAACTGTTTATTTGGCGGACGCTACTAACAGTTTTGTTGGCTGGTTCAGCTTTTATTGTATTGTTGGCATACATCAAATTTGAATTGATGACACCGGTCAAAGCTGTCAGACTTAGGAGTTGGATTTTGTAAGCAAGAGTCTAGTTGAAATATTCAATGACCTATCTATTGCTATTACAGTTCTGCTTATAAATAGTACATAAAGCTGCGTTGACTATTTAGAAAAATTATTCCTTAAGACTTTTGAATTCTCTTTACAATTGTAACAAAAGCCATATTATTTTAAGAAACATTAATCTATAGAATTTATACACGTATTTGTACTAAAAACCAAGTCCCAGTATAGCTTCAAACATTGTTATACTGTTGAAACCTGTGACTGATACCTTATCCTTGATCAAAACGTGAATTTTATTTCTTACAATTAAATCAAATTAGTGTCAGATCTTTGCTCTAATCCAAACTTAACACTTACTGTAAATCTATAGCTATACAGAATCTGGAAGCTCACCATTTGAAGCTCTTGAAATCAAGCTTCAAGGTTCGTTGTAATATAGCCAAATTAGCATAACAATGCTGCGTGTTTTAAGGAACTCAGTGCAGCTCTCCTCGCGTGGAATTTCCCTGCTAAGCTCCAGCAATAAGAAATTCGAAATTAACGATAATACCGAGTTTATAGAGAAAGTCATGAATAGCACAGTTCCTGTGATAGTTAATTTCCATGCCGAATGGTGTGATCCGTGTAAAATTCTAACGCCTAAACTTGAACAAATAGTGGGACCAATGGAAGACTTAAACCTGGCTGTAGTAGATGTCGAGTCTAATCCAGAGCTAGTTCATACTTTCGAAGTAAAGGCTGTACCAGCGGTCATTGCAGTCTCTAATGGCTTAGTAGTGCACAAATTTATTGGTTTGATGCCAGCTGATTCAATAGAAAGTTTAATTCAAAAACTGAGGGCAGGTGCTGAAATTGGTACACCTGATAAGAGTACTTAATTCGTAATCATCTTTAACTACCTATAAAAAATCTTTTGAAATATTTAATTTTTCTTGTACAATAGAATTGACCTAACATCTCTGATCTAATCTTGAGTTATAAACCTGTTTGAAATTGTTGGACTTTTTCAACAATCTAAATCTGTGGTTTCAAAACTTGAAATCATAATTTCGGTAGATAATGCATCATTACATTTTCTGTTGATAGATTAAGATGATGGATGTACTTAACACACTCTTGCCTTTCGAATGAACTTTAAACTATACTATGTGAAGTAAAATAAATTCAGAATAATGCAATTTCAATAAAACTTGTGTAGAGTTAATTGTATAAAATACTCAAATATTTTCTGACAACTTCCATGTAAACGAAAAATCTGCACTACTGAATCTTAAGATTTCACATTTAGATAATGTATATTCAACATCGAACTGCTCATGCACACTCTAATAAATATACCTTTGATCGTTCAGATTATAATGAAATTCAACCGAATCATTGTAAAATTGATGGGGTAATAAATAAGTATGTGTGCTAGGAATCTTCGCATTAATTGGTCGTTATCTAAAAATTAAGTTTCCTATACCCCACACCCACATTACTTCATCTTGGATCATATGTTTGAATTTATAAAACCTGGGTTATGAATTTTCGTTCCACCCGGTATATTCGAAATTCATAAATTGGATTCTTTGGTAATTGACTGATAAGAATTTGCGACAACAATTAGTAAATCAGTCAACTAATCATTGCTTAGTTGTTGAAGCTCAATATTCTACTGTTGTAATGTTATTCCAATACCTGACTATGATTTTTTTTTCAACTTAGATGATCCAGAAAGTGAAATAGATTTTTGTTGCACTTTAATTTTTCAGTTCAGAATAATTCAGCAGAACCTTAAAGGAGTGGGATTAGTAATGCACCATAAGACTTAATATCAGCGTAAACAATTTATTAACAATTTGGAGAAGGTTCTATTGAAACACAAATTATTTGCATTTATACATCACATCTCTTTTGAATATTTTGTAAACTTTTAATAAAAATATGTCCACAAAAAGAGACAATCACACAATTTTAGCTATTTACATTATTTAATTCTCGATTCTTATTTATCACCTAAACAAAAAGGTGACATAATGTAGAAAAACATGACAGATTTCATACATATTGTGAAATGGGTAGATGCAATCGCTTCTTGCCTAGAATAAACTAAAATCATTTTGCACGTGAGCAATATTTAGAATTTGATTCTTAAAAAACAGCGACTACTATTACAGTGATCGATTTAAAATAGAACAAAAACGTTAGAGTATTCTGAACAATATGAAACACTTTCTGCTTATGTTGTTCAGTAATTATTCTAGCACAAGCAAAATCCATTTACCTGAAAATTTTGATAGGATAACTATATCATAAATATGGTACAATAATTTGGTATACGTTTTACATTTTTGTGGTTTATATGAGCAGTATTCTTGCAAACCGATACTGAAAAAAAATAGCAAAAGTACCAAACAGACATAAATCAAGAGAAGAAAATGTGACGGATTTCCTTATTTTCTGTGATATTAACTATTTTAGCTTATTCACCGATCACAAGCTCTGATTGCAAGGTTTTAATTATTTAGAAATGTCAGTCATTGCCGAGTGGAGCGATGGTGTTACATTTGAATATTACAACCATCTTCTGTCAGTTGACAAACAATTACGATGGAGGATAATGAATACATTTCACATGACAACGCGATTTTTTTACTGCAACAAAAGTGAGTGTGCTCTTGAACATCTTCTTTTTGATAGATAAGGAAAAGTAGTCAAATTGCAACCTTGTGAGTTATTTTTATTCACCTTACTCATTGATTTGTCTAAGGTATGAACAGAATGATTGGTAAGATACCATTGATAACGATTCCTGCGTTTCCGCATGAATCTTCAACTGAGAAGATTTCTACAACAGTGCGATTCATATTTCAATATACTTGACTTTTACTTCTATTTTTAGCAAAATAAAATCATTTGCTTGAACATTTTTACATACCTACGTTAAATTTGTGATAACCGTTTCTAATTCGATGTAATGAATATTCGCCAATATTCTAAAGTCTGTCTGAACGACGCATTACCTGTAATGTATGAAGTTCTGGAAAGTGTTGTTCAAGTTCTGAATTACTGCAGATGAAATCTCCGAACTATAGAATAATGCCTATAGGCATTAGTCAGTAGTAGTTTTTGTGCAATGATTTTTCATTTTACAGAAATCACACATGCCACCGCAGTGACAATTTGAATGCAATAGCTTTTAAATTCAAACAATTGCGGAATATTTACTAGACGAATAATATATTTTACATGAAAAAAGCACTCAAAAATAGAAGTGCGGTAACAGCAACTAAAGAGACGAACGATACAATTTGAATTGTACTGTTCAGAGCTAGGATAAATTTTTCAGATAACTGTAAAATATTAAAGAAGAATATAAGCTGAATTCGATCTTTGAAACATGATATTAAGTAATAAGTCTTACACAAATAACGTAGCTATGCTTTTGATGTAAGTATTCCGTGACTTATTTAGCAATGGCGATGTATGTGACTATGTTTAAGAATATCGTAATAGGAAATCCCGTGATAAATTATAAGCTAAAAAGTTACCGAAATATCTTAGAATTCTATTCACACTTCAGCACCCAAGTCTTGTACACCCTGTTCAGCCACAGGGACATATTTGTCATCGATTTTGACCAGTAATATAACTTTATCAACGTGCGATCGTCTGTTAGGATCACGATGATTTGGTGACCAGCGATGAACAACGCAGCCTTCCATCCCCCGCTCGGGAACCCAGTGCTGCCATCCTGATCGGCCACCTTGTTGTCTCATCCGTTCATCTGGCCATATAACGTCGATTCTTCGACCCAAATTTATTGCGTCGTACACTTGGTTTGGGTCAATAATCTGCATTTATAGGTATGCATTAAACATGATAATCAAACGCAATATTATTATTTATCAATTCGTATATGCCAACGGAACACTCACTCGAACCCTTTGGAAGACTTCATCCTTTTCTTGTTTGTTTGTAAAACTGGTTTCACATTTAGATTCTGCTTTGATATCCCCACTGCTCAGTAAGCCAGCTAAACTAGCTAATGTCGAGCTTGTTGGCTTTCCTACCGATGCTAAGGAACCACGGTTGCCACCAAGTGAGCCTGTATTTGCTCGGCCGAGCGAACCGCGACCTGCAGAGCCACCGATTTGACAACTTGAATCCATCGACTGAGAACCAGATGTGTTGTGACCAGATTGATTATAACCTGGTGATAATATACAGAAATTTCTTTACTAAATAATTTTGCAAAACCAACAGCAATATGAAGATTTAGCCCAGTGTAGGTGACTAAGTAATAATATTACAAGAAATTCACTGGTATTCAGGTAATATACATTACAAACCGGAATGTATGTTGTATTGAGTCATGGCATAAACTCCTTCGTTGCCAAATCCACCATCATCTTGGGATCCGGTACCACCAGAAGAACATCCTTGTCCACATCTCCGTCTTATCCTGAAAAGAAATTCAACATGAGTGATCGAGATTAGTTTTGCTGGACAAAAAGGGTAAAGTACATACCTTCGCCATAATTTAAGTACGTTGCTTTTTATGGTACCTAAACTTAATGGCCCCCCTAGTATTGAACACAGCTGGTCATTGGTTTCAGCATAACTGGTCATCAATGGCGATACATAAATTGGATAACCAATCGGTTGGTCACAAGAACTGTTAATTATGTTACGTAAGGCCTGCTTCGCATTCTGTATCGATCCACGTTCAGGATTTCGATTTCTTAAATAAACAAGCTCTTGTTGCTGGCCGGCCCAAAGTCCACGGACGCACTCTCGATTCATTTTTATAACACGGAAACTGAGGTACCGTTTATTTAGCATTATCACTTTATATTCATCTATTCCATCATCCAAGACATGCCTGGAATATCATATTAACAGGTCAATCATGCCAGTAATAGCAAAGAGATTCATGTCAAGGTAATGGGAAATTTTTTATATTTCTGATCATAAATTTCTAGTAATTTTAGGCATAGTTATCGTTCGAATTTCCAAATTACCTGAGAGCCAGAAGGCTTGGCGCACCACCAAGTACTGCATTCCTCCATAGCGGATCAGCCTCGTGACTAATAACAAGTCCTCGATCATGGCCTTCGATTGCCTCGTATAAGGCTGCTGTCTCCTCGTATTCTTCAGAGCTCATGAAGTGATCTTGGTGTAACTTTAGGGCCATTCTAACTCCCTTTGCTACTACACCACGTAGGAGCTCGACATCCCGTAGAACCCATTCGTCACGAACTGAAGTTATCCGGAAGTCTCCTGTGGAAAATACATGATTATAACGAGGTGAAACACAGATAAAATACAAAAGTTTACGTGAAATTCAGTATGTACCTTTAAATAAAGCATGCAATCCATACAGGAAAAATTCAACACTAGATACAGTGTTATGAGATGCTGCGCCTAATGCACGGCGCCCTAAGAGGCTTAAGGCAAGACACAGCGACACTAGGCACGAATCTCTTGATCTCTCCAGTAACTATAAAATGTAAATAATGAAGGTAACAATGATGCTACTCCACTGTAAATTACTACAATACAGAATGTGTTCCAGAATTAGAGTTATAAATTACCTTATCACGTTTGGTGGCACAAAATTGAATCCAATCTAAAAAGATATTGCAGAAACTGCTTCGAGTAATACCACTACCACGAAAATCAAAATCTTCGTCAATGTTCATGTTGAAAACTGGATCAAGGTCGACAAAGTATTTTTCCAATGTCGGTTTCAGAGCGTCAATGATGTCGGGATTTTCAAGCCACTGCATTAACTTACTCGATTTAATCGCATAGAAAATAATACTTTTTACATAATAGGTAACAAGAACTTTGCGAAAGTCAAACACTTGCAGCATGGAAACAGCAGAGTTATCAGATATGGAATAGCCCTCCAGTACATACTTTGCGCTGGCAACTTCCCATGCAAGCCAACGTTGACTAAATGCTGCATTAACACTCAACACATTAGAAAGATGACCCATTTCACAACAACAACAATTATCATTGTCTTCGATACCCTCTGATATTGCTTCGACCTGAAAGTAACAAATGACAATAAATTGTATTGTGAACTGCATCAAATTAAAGTTCAAGCAGCCTTTTGAATTGCAAAAAAAAAAGAAAGACTACACTTACCTCTCGTTGTTGGCAGTAAGTCCCTCGAAATTCTAGTCCTCTCAATTGAAATGTGACTAAACCATTGCCTAACTGGACGATGTGAACCAGACAATTCAAATAGTCAGAAGCAAGTAGAAAACAGTCACCTTGGGTAATTCCACCCCAACGTCCTAGTGCTAAATCTCCGTACAAACTATGCTGTAGGGATCTTGTCAGTTGTTCGTAGAATATGGAATTCAAATTGTTATCATCAGCTCCCAAGTTGCGTTCCAAATGTGAAGACATCCGAGTATTTGAATGATCAACTCTCCTAGTTTTGTAGTCTCGCTCCCAGAATTTAACAGGCCGCACGTATGAAGAAATGAATATTGCACTTCCCAGCAGAGGGTTTAGCGGTGTGCTCAAGATAGCAGATATTCCAGCTTGTAGAAACAACATTGCAGAATGTGGCACAGAAAAAGGTTGTGCAAAAGCATGAAATGCGCTGCCCCAGGTGATCTGCCATGGTGCGATGTAAGTGATGACAAATCGTATTTTCAACAAAAGTTCATACACTTTAGAGAATACAATTCCCATTACGAAGTAGTCAATAAGAAACGTCTCACCAATATCTCGAAAATCAAATTTAAAGAGCAAAACCGTAAAGACGAGTACGAGATAACGAGTAGAAGGATCGGAATATGCTGAACGTAGCGCTTTCATTCCACAAATAACTACGATTAGAGAGCCTATACTTTCACCAAATTTTTTGACAATATTTGGTGAACATTCTGTCAATGCACCTAAAAATACAACTGGGTATAAAATATTTCTCTCAACAAAGCACAAACAAACAGAAACTTTTTCGAACCACATAATTTTTGCAGGCTCTTTCACCTCAAACTGTGCATATTCATGACTGCGCAATACAGGTTTTGCCAAACAAAGCCAAGGCAACTGTTTCCTAAGTTGAGGTAGGATATAATGAAGCAGAAACCCCAGGCAACTTGTTATACCCCACAGAACTGGATTCAATTCTGGTTGCAAGGCAGTGAAAACTGTCGAACTATGGATCGCGAAGGAGAGAACCCCAAGAACAGTACATACTATCAAATCATTTTTCAGTCTAGTATTAACTGTTGACCGTAACTTTTCAGGTAAAGGATCGATCAACTCTGAATCAGAAATTTGTTCGCTCACTTTTATTTTGACGTCTTTTTTTGTTCCCATGGATCGAATTTTGATATCTCTGTACTTGGAACTTAAATCATCTTTGCGTGACGTATTTTCTATTATCTTAGCTTCTCTCTCTTCTAGGTACAACTCTGGTGGCCATAAATTCATTTTGAGTATATCCCAGACTACGCTTGGATCAGAGGAGGATCTACTCAAGTGATATGAGGCTGCAACTAGTAGACTAACAAATATAGAGAACAAAATATGCTGAGATGATTTAGGTTCGGTCAAGGCCCCATAAGCAAAACCATACAAGATCAAAACTGTAAGTATACTACGACCGAGACAATAGAGAGACGAAATGAGGCCAGTTGTTGCATTTCCTCCAAATACATGAATGTCAACGTGCTCACAAAGGTACATTAAGAATGTGTTGATTTGTGGAAATAATCCTAATGAAAATACAATGGGAAAACACAAAAGAAAAATGAGCAAAACATTTCTGATTTGTAAGACAACTGCACAATTGGACACTAGCATTCCATACACACGGAAATCAGAATCTGGAAAATTTTCCAAAGATTCTGTGAGTACCAAAACTAAACCTGTACAAATGATGAAATATACAGGTCTTGAAAATGCAACAATACGATTGAAACCATGAGTTGGTGAGGCAGCGTCTGGTTGAACAGATTTCAATAAAGAATACTGACATCCAGCTATAACGATACAAAATATAAATGCAAAAATATCTCGAAAATATTCACGCTGCAAAAGCGAAAGTCCCAAGCTAGCAACAGCCACTGCTAAAATTGTAGACACGAGGGTTTCAAAGATGGTTAAATTTCTGTCCAACAAAGCTAGTAAAGCCAATCGATCAAAATGTACTTTGATGTGAGGTAATTTTCCTATCTTCCATTTGTAATAATGCTTTGATTCTTTGGCTTTAGCGTCACTTGGTATAATGTCCAAGCCGTCGATGAACCTATTCCAAGATAAGCTAGTATTTGTTTCAGCTTCTTGATGTGCCGGTAACGCTAAGACTGGTTCGGCAGGATACGCGTTTAAATGGACACGTGAAATGATCCTTTGGCGCCTATCTCTCAACGCGTCTGTTAATATATGCCGAAATGGGTCTGTTTCAGAGCTATCAAGTACGTATTGATTGGATCCTGTTGTACTCGAAGATACCAAATTTGAAGAAACCACATTTTGTGTCTTTGTTTGGTTGGTTACAGGGCTTGATAACACAGGTGGTGTATCAATAATCACAGTGAGTCCAGCTGAATTTAGAGATAAACTGCTGTAGCTATTGCTCAACGAATTAGTCAAGTCCCAATTCGCATCGTAATGTAGATTTTGGTTCAGTTGTTGGCGTAGTAGGGTGTTTAGAAGCTTGCCATTACCACTTGATGGAATCTGAGAAGTATTGGCTATTCCAGTTCCTTTTTCATCAAACGTATATGTTAACCACCGACCGTTTTCATCGCGAAAACAATGAACTGCACCTTCAGTAGTATCGTTGTGACTCGTAGCCAAATGACAATTATTATTCGAAATCACACTGGCTAAGGCAGTTAAAGGTACTGAATTATCCTCGCGTAAGTTGCTTCTGGGCCCTCTATGCGTTCTATTTGATCGTTTTAGACGTCTATGCCGAGATCGCGAATTTCTTCTTAATTCTTGGTTTCGACTTAATCTCAAATCTGAGAGGGTACCAGATTGTCCTGGTAAGTCCCTGCCGGTACTAAGTAAAGCTGCCAATAACGGAGGCGCTGGACTTGGAAGCAATGTACTCAATTCGTTATTCGAGCCACTGGTTTGTTCGAATTTTCTTTCTCGCTCTCTTCTGACTTCCAACGTCCGCTTGGGTTTGATGACAGGAGGGGCAGCATCTTGTAGGAGTTCTGCGTTGGGCTCAACGGGTATTTTTGCACGGCTCTGCTTTGGAATGGCTCCTTGATGACGTTTACAATCGACTTCAACCTGAGATAGCAGCTTCTTTTTGACCTCATTTTCGATGCTCAATGTAGTCGTACTAGATGAGCCTGAGTCTAGTTCCTTTCCATGTAAATCTGCAACGTATATTGTCATGCATGAAAACATTGAAATATGATAATATTCAGCCGGTCAATATAGGATTTCTAAAATCTGTTGAGCGTTGAAATAATAAATGTGAAATAGATGCAACACTGCAGTCAATATGTTAAACTGTACACTAATAAGGGTACAAGTAGATTAAGGCAAACATAAATCATCGAATACAGATACATGAGTCTTTTCCATTTTATGCATTTTTGTAGTCACTTTTACTGCATTCTACTGTTCTACTTCTCACACACAATTGTGAGAGGCGGTTACAATTCGTCTGGAAGTCGTTACAAATGCGGACATGGTGGTACACAATCCTAAATAGTAAAATTAACTGGATAAAATTAAAGACTCAAACTACAATAAGATTCTGGACGCTAGGTCGGTATATCATTATCACCATTCACAGTTTCAATTGAGTATTTGAAATAAATTGATTATAGCATACAGATTACGAATTACTATATTAATGTACCTCAGCGATGCATGTTTTGTTGAATGCTTATTTCGGAATAATGTTTTGACTACTGTGTACGAGAAGGAAATATTATTGCATACTACGACACAAACGCGGAATGCAAATTGACTTACAATCAGTGCTAGCCGTCTGTAGGCTCTCTGAAGTGTCCGTATCGTCGGATCGAGTAAACATCCAAAACGCTGGCGGCGTATATTAAAAAAAAATATATAATACTAAAAATATTACTTGGCGTACTGAATGATTTCTTGATGACAAGTTTTTGATAAATCTGGATGGGTGATATTATAATTTTAATGAATAATCTCTAAATTCTCATTACATAAGTAGGTCTATCGTTTGTTACAATTAATTTAGTTGCGATATGATCATTTGATTACAAGGACTATTGTTCTTAGAACTGTAGTGAGTTTTCAAGCTGAGATCAAAAGCAGTGAAAATCTTCTAAAATAAACCTTGACTTTGCAAAGATAATAAAAAAAAAAAACATTGAGTAATAACATTGCTTCAATATAGTGACGTGACAGGTGGTGGAGGTTTGATGTTAGTTTTATCTTGAATAGTTCTTAGCAGCTACATGTTACTCGAGTGGCCTTAGGGAGGAGTAAACTCACCACTTTGACTCTGCGATGGCTCTACCTCGGAGTCGGTATGTTCAAAAAGCCAATCGAAACCAGAACTTGTGGAATTCAAGGGGTCCTCAACATTTTTACACTTGCCTTGATGTTTTTCTCTATGCCTTTCACCATCGGATAACTCGCGACTACTCTGACTGGTGTTACTGAATCTTCTTTTATCGTTAGCATTGGCATCCTCCAACAAGGCATCACGTGAATTTGCAGAGTCATTATCAATTGCCGTATCCCCGTTAAATCTGAACAACAATATTAATAAATATTTCAGCTAATTGCAGTATTAGTTGTGCTTTATGCAAATATTACATAAAGTATATTCTCAACCAGCTGAATTAGTTCAATCACGTATGGAAAACCCAAAACAATTCGAAGATCATCCCCTACTCGTTTCTATATTTCGTATCTATCTTGTTGTTACACAAGTATCAGATGGATTCGCAGTTAGTTTTAGATATCCATGAAATATTACCTTGCAAAGCGCTCCTCGAATCCACTAGTGCTAAGACTTCTATCCCTATTAGAACCTCCAGCAACGTTTTCATTGGTTTGTCGCACGAGCAGTGGACTGTATGAATCTCGGCGATTAAATCCTCCAGAATTTTCAATAGGAAATTGTTCATCACTTTGTTCGGCGATTGGATATACGATTTCCGAACCGTAACTCAAATATGGTAGCAGTTGTAGTTGGTTCCGCTTCAAAGTATATGATGGTAAAACCTGAGACAGATTTCACAGTTTAATGATCTGCATTGAATCTCTTTTTCGCACAATGCACGTAGTAAACAAACCATTTTTGTGTTTATGGTTTCAAGGCTCTGTGGATGAAGTGGAAGGTTATTGTCGTCATTAGAACTGGTATTTTTACTGGTGGCACCAATAACCTCCAAGCTTTGTGGATGTACAAGAGGTTGATGCGGCTTTTTGGGAATCACCTAAAAAAATCCAATTAATCTTAACCTTGATCCCTGTGATATTTTCATCCCTGACTTTTGAATTATTTTACAATTTAATGGGTTGGATGAAACTTTGGATCTTCGCACAACCATATTCATTGAAATTCATAAATAGCTATGCAAGAATAAACGAAAAAAGGATAGTGGCAAGGTGGCACCATTACACTCAACCCAGACATACGTACTTCCAATGATTGGGGATGTGACGGAATCTTATTCTTTTCGTTGTCTTCTTTTTTCGATATCATTTCCAAGCTTTGAGGGTGATCAGCGGTTAAATGTGTTTCCAGAGGAATAGAGTTAGAATTAAGTCTCCGCACACTCTGATTTGATTTCCAGTAAGGAAAATCATCTCCATGTTGTTCCAACTCGAGTGAAGTAGTCTGTTTGATTTGGCTTTCAGAGCCAGTTTTACCCAAGTTCCCTTTGTTTGGATGACGACTGAGAGAATCTTTTGCAGCATAACGGGAAAGCTTACGGGAACCAGTTTGATCTTCCTCTGCAATAACGACACACTTTTGTCGCATCAAACGGCATTCTGTAAGTAAGATCGTGGTGTAACAACTCATTTTTACACCACATGCTATCACTTACTTTCAAGAGAAATCGCAAATATATTATGCCAGTAATATTTATATGATGATGTAAACCAACTACTATAGACCATTCAATCGTCATAAAAATATTTTACTCACCACTCAATCTTTTTCTAAGTCGGTCATGATCTTGAGTGGAGAATAACTCAGCCTTGTGTACATTAATATTTGTAACAGTTGCCTTACTGAGTTGCTGAGCTTCCTCGGAACTTTCCGAACTATTTTTCCGATGTATTTCAACTTTTAAATCGATTGTGGAACTAGGTTTATCCCGATTATAATCCGATGTGATGCTATCTGCATCCGCATTTGGGGCATTTGGCTCAATGTAAGAATTGCGAGATGAACATTCAACAGGTGGTGTGTCAGTTTTGCCTAACAAAGAAATTTTAAAATCACTTGACTAAATTATAAAATGGCAAAAATCGTTTGCCACTTTGGATTAGCTATAATTAAACATTTCTAAAATCTAATGCACTTACCATTTAGGACCTGTAGTTCTATACCCAAATCAGCTTGATCCTGTGGTGTTTCCCGACGTTTATTCTGTGATGCTCGTTTCTTTTCACTCTCAGATTTCAGCTGACTAACGCTTTGGCCAGGTTCCTCTAAACATTCTGTAGTATCGTACACACAGTGTAAAGCGTGATTTACACATTTTATTGTTCCAAATAAGGCGACTATTGATGAAGAATATGCCAACCATACGTACAATGTGGGAGGAAAATACTGCAAATATAACAAATGTTCATAATCATTCTAAAGTTTGGCAAACATACTGACAACTTAAGATATTATCAGCCATGGCAAAGTAAGTAATGAGTAAACGATGATCGAAATATTCGTCCAGAGAAAACTGAGGTTTAATATCTTTTTTCTACGTATTCTATAGTACTTTACGCATAGTACTTGAGCTAACATTTTGGGATGTTTTTTTTTGGCCCCCCCCCCCCATAGAAGCAGATTAGAGTAGTTAAAATCAAGCTAACCTGTGTAGAACCATACTATCTACAGAATCTATTTTGAAAATTTAGTTGCGACTTTCTTTAAAATACTGGTATCTTATTACTCAGAAATATTAATAAAGTGAATATGTTGCACCCAAAAATAACGTATGAGACAAGATATTATTGTTTTGATTCGATTGGTAAGTCGGAATTTGGTTTGAGAAGGAGACGTACGATAGCATGATTGAATGATAAACATTTGGAACAACTTACTAAATATATGGTAAATGGTAGGCAGAGAAGCAGCAACCAAATATAAAGGTGGAAGGTATTTGAAAATACGTCAAGATGCGGGTCATAGAACCAACCGCCTGTCAGGCTCGCCCAGACGCCCTGTCGAAGGATTTCTAACGTTTGTGAACCCATCCCAGCAATAACAATTCTCTTTCACCATCTTCTCATTTCCTTATTAACTACTTATGCTATCACTCTTCACATGCAACACCTCTACACTTCCGATAACGTGGAAAACGACATTGTAATTCCGTACTTTACAACATCCACAAGTTTACTTTAAAGCACAGACTCTAATCTCATATCTAATTGACTCATCGCCATCTTCGAGTTTGGATTTAACTTTGGTAAGGATCATCCATGAAATGTATCTCATGAGATGTACGATGCACCATCGATGCAAGAATGGACGACAACCCTATGAAGACCCAACAATAGATGGAACCAACAATCTGAAAACAAAATCAACTCGGTGCAAATATGACACATCAACAATAGTCGCATCACGAATTTCCATTGAAATTTTGACAGCTCCTGTCAATTTTGAATAATGTATCAGTCATTTAACGGCATAATTTCAAATAGAAAGGACCTTCTTGTAGTTCCACCCTTGTAGATGACATTAAGCGGGAAGTTGATGAAGCAACCTTCTTCAATACTTCCCGATTTCGATGAGTTGACGAACATCGGGCGAGTAGTACCGTAGCACGTCAGTCGTCAACGATGGGACCATCAAATTAAACATGGCGCCCGCTAGGTTATTGTCGTGAGTGATAATTTATTTTCTGGTGTTAATGTGAAAATTTCACAGGTTTTCCGTGCCGATGCGGAGCGCGGCGTGTGCGGGAAGGCGTCCCGGCCTCGTACGCCCCGATTTAAATGTAACCCGTCATTCAAAAGCCGATAAATAATATAAATGAAATTGCATAAACAGTGGGTTGTGGGTATACACACCCTGACGCGAGGTCCCTCGAGTATATCTCGGCTTTATGGGTTTCTTCTACAATTGTGACGTAGTTATTAGTTTGATATTGACTCTAGTTCGCTTTTACAAACAAATACTGTGGCTGCTTGGTGAAAATTTTATATTTAAAGATGAAAGTGCCGAGCTTTGGTACAGTGTTTTCTTCTATGGGATAAGAGCCACCATCGGCTGCTCGCAGTTCACTTTGGTAAATATCTTTTTTCCCCACTTCATTTTTAACCCTCATTCTAACTTTCATTTTCATCACGTCACAAAATTACCAATTCTGGTTTTTTTTCACATCAAATATGGAGGTGGATCTATCCCGGAATTGAGGCATCACTATTAATATGCAAATGATCATCATACGTAATTATTATAAATCAATGAGGTCTCAAGATTCTAAAAGTACTTCACTGGTTTGACTAGTTGCAGAACAGTAGAACATTTCAGCAATAATGCATATGATCACTCATTTTTTTTATCGAAAATTACTTATAAGTATACCAAATCCAAATGAAATCATGTCAATAATGGATTATATATTGACAGAACCAGAGGTTTTAAAACCTGTCAAAATTCAAAGCTACTGTACTAATTGCTGATGTTTGTCAATTCCACACCATGGTCTCCTCGATTCCTTACAAATTAATTATCGAACTACCAGTTACTTTGCATACGAAATTATTATTAGGTTTTAACTATCACTCTACCACATTAACTATTTTACTAGTTCATGTAAATCCATAATACAATGATAAACAAACCACCTTAATTTTTTCCTCAAGTCTATAGTTCTTAGTCTAACCTTATGTTTGAATCCAATCACTTCAATAATCCGGACTTCAATCAACTGATACTACTGCTTACAGTCGCTGATAGTACTCCTACTACTTGGACCAATTATTTTGTCTCTTGGTGCAATTCTATTCAAAATGATGCTTGATTTGATTTTACCACATAATATATCTATTCAATTTACACGTGCTGAAGCATCTCTAAGCTTGATGTATATGAATATCGTATTGCACTGTTTCAAATGTTAATTTGGGAATAACAAGTACAGAAGACATAAATAAATCTGTCTTCTATCTTTTCTAGAACATGTGAAATCATAACCGCCTGAGTATTGCAGCACATTAAATTGCTTATGAATAATCAGGGTATTTCATCAGTCCTAACAGAGAAATTTCTGAAGCTATCGATATTTTTATGTAAAGAATCATAGCGGAAAGGCTCGTGCCTTATGCCGCCTGCCGGGCTTTCGGCACGAGGTTTGTCTACTTTGATGGACCACGGACATCCGGACGCTCGTCATCAGAGCGAGCGATTTTCACATTATCCGGAGAATGGCTCCATACGCTACCAGACTCAAAGCAATACCAATTCACCAAGATATCAGCAGACTAACAGAAGCACCAATCACTGGACTAGGTAATGTAAGATGCTACAAACGCATATTAATCAGCATGTTTGGAGCCTGAAATAATTCATCCTGCTTGATTCCATCATCTTGTACAATTTCTGAAGTAGTACATATATTTCTCATCTATATTAATAGTAGTCATGAAATCTTTTCGATAATTCATTTATGTATTCATATTTTTTTTCATCTAATTTCAATATATTCTGAAGTCTTCAAACTAGTATAATCCTTCAAACTAGTATGATTATTGAAGTTAACAGAGGACAAAATTGTTGTTATAATAGCCACGGGTATCCGTACGCACGCGCTTCAAACAATAACATGTCGGACAGCAGCGTTTCTGACACACACAGTGGTGGAACGGCTAGAACCGTATCGCAGCAGACGAGTCCATCTCATGGGACATATTCTTCATCACAATCTCGAAATGATAATAGCTCTAATATTTTCACCGCTCTATTTGATTATGTTGCTCAGGGTGAAGATGAGCTAACACTTCAGAGAGGTGAAACGGTTGAGGTAAATCTACTGCACCATTTTACTCGTCACCCATATGCATACATAGTTACCTTAAGTAACATCATTTTGTTTGTTTCCTACTATTTTTCTCTTGAGAATACGTGATAAACTTCTTTGATTACTAGATCATTAATCTTAAATTTGCTAGATAAAATTAGTGTTACATGGGGTGATTTTATTTTTTGGAACCAGTTATGGAATTCTATGTAAAAGGCACATGCTTAGTATATGCTGTTATTGAATCCCTTTAGGTTCTATCAAAGGATTCCAAAATTTCTGGCGATGAAGGATGGTGGACTGGTAAAATTCACGGAAAAGTCGGAATATTTCCGGCAAACTTTGTCGCTAAAGCGGAAAGTATTGATAAAGTTTCATCAGTGATTGACAAAGTTCAGCCAGTAGAAATAGACTTTGACGAACTACAACTAGAAGAAGTAATAGGTGTTGGAGGCTTTGGCAAGGTGTATAGGTGAGTACCCCCACATTTAAAGTGACCTGTAAGAAGGTTCTGGAAACCTTACAGTTGAATCATTTTCTTTTAGCCTTAGTATATTAAGTTTGATAATGCAACTGATCCCATTGATGGTATTTGACTATTCCAACGATAAAAATCCTAATATCTTACAGAGGATACTGGCAAAAACATGAAGTAGCTGTCAAGGCAGCTCGCCAAGATCCTGATGAAGAGCCCAGCGTAACATTAGCTAATGTGAGGCAGGAGGCAAAATTATTTTGGCTTTTAAAACATGAAAATATTGTGTCACTTGAAGGAGTTTGCTTAAAAATGCCCAACATGTGTCTGGTAATGGAATATGCAAGAGGAGGGAGTCTGAATAGGGTTCTTAGCGGTAGAAAAATTCGACCTGATGTTTTAGTCGACTGGGCGATACAGATTGCTCGTGGGATGGATTATTTACACAATAAAGCTCCAATCAGCTTAATTCACAGAGACTTAAAAAGTTCAAACGGTTTGTAATGATTATCCTGAATCTGACATTGCTCTTGACTGATTTAATAATAATTTGATTTTTGGTATCTAATGTAGTATTGTTGAGCGAGCCAATTGAAAATGATGATCTTCAGTATAAAACGCTAAAAATCACCGACTTTGGCTTGGCAAGGGAGGTCTACAAAACTACACGTATGTCAGCAGCTGGTACTTACGCCTGGATGGCACCAGAGGTCATAAGAGAGAGTACATTCAGTAAGGCCAGCGATGTTTGGAGGTAGGTAACATTAAACCGACTTACACACCAGGTCTGCTTCTTTAATTTTTTCCTACTAGGATTGCCTAATGACAGCGAAATGGAATTGCGCTGCACGTACAAATTCTTTGTAAAAAAAAATACATCAGATCAATAAATATTTAAATTTGTTTTTTGTCTTCACCTTAAGAATGGTGAATTTGTGACAATCTTTGTATCTTAACTTAACTCAAAATTCAAAAAGTCAGCAAACCGAACGTAGAAAAATATTTAGATGTTTTATTTTTGTTATCAAATGATGATAGCAAACTAATTTTTTTGCCGCTATTATCCCAGTTATCATAACTGCGAGTTTTTTGTTACAGCTATGGTGTATTATTGTGGGAGCTTCTTACCGGAGAAACACCTTACAAGGGTATCGATGCTTTGGCAATAGCATATGGTGTAGCTATTAATAAGTTAACTTTGCCTATCGCCACAACATGTCCACAACCTTGGCGAGTCCTCATGGAAGGTAAGAAATTACTTATTAGATTTGAAATTTTATTGTATCAAGAAAATTTTTCACCAGGTTATAGTAGATAGACGAGTCATTATGAAAGTTATATCGAAGAATTGAATTCACAGCTTGCTGGGCATCGGACAGCCACGAGAGGCCTTGTTTTTCGGAAATTTTAGTAGCTCTTGACGAAGTGCGCAGTGCATTTGCGGAAACACCACACGAGTCTTTCCACACAATGCAAGAAAACTGGCGTGTTGAGATAGAGGAGGTTCTTCACGGACTGCGCATGAAGGAGAAGGTAATTAACTGATATGCTAACTATATCTCTAGGATTCCAATCTCATTCCTGAAATACCCAGCTTCATTTTTATGCAAGTCAAGATATCGCATATGACGATCAATCTTCTGTCTTATCTCATCTGTTACTTATAATTCAACTGCATCCGTAAATTTGCATAAGTAAGTGTTTTAACAAATAAAGATGAGTGATTTGTCAGAAGCAAATTGAATAAAAGTATCAGACTACTAATTACATGCATGCACCAACGCGTGAAATAAGTTTCACTGTTTTATGCAGTAATCCGTATCATTAATCATATCTCATTTTCATTAAACGCTATGCGAAGGTATGTCGGTCTCTAGAAGAGGTAAGAGTATCTATATTCTAATGTGTTTCATGTATCCAATAATGATACATTGGTCAAATCATCAAACAACTTTTTACTAGTTTGAATTCTTTTTCTTTTAAATGTTAGTTTTCCTGTGATACGAAATCGGGCAGATTCTTTTTTTTACAAATATTTTAAGACGATTTTACCAGTCATGTTGATTGGATACACCATCGAAATAGTACTTAAAAACATATTCACTCGTCTCAGGAATTGCGCTGTAGAGAAGAAGAGTTGTCAAAAGCACAAGTGCAACAACGGCAACACGAAGAAAATTTGCGACAACGAGAGCAAGAACTGGAAGCTCGTGAGATAGAGTTACTAGGACGTGAATTGACTGTTATGATCATACAGCAACAAAATACCCCCACGCCAAATAAAAGGCTGGGCAAATTTAAGAAATCCCGATTAAAATTAAATAAGAAAGAACCAGGTTCCAACATCAGCTTTCCATCTGGTAAGTACCCTTTATTAATATTACCATGGTGCCTTATAAATTGTTCATAGTGGTATTTGTGTTGATACATTTTTTTAAATTAATATTCGTTCTAACCCAGCAATTAATTGTTTGCAATGTACCGCCAAAAAAAAGTCAACTCAAATTGAGCTATTTTTGTAAATCATAATTTGTCACAAACTCCTCCTTCATGAAACAACGTTTCTCATTATTTGAACCAAAAAACTTGTACAGTAAATGCTCGAAAGTCTAGACTTGAGAAAAAGCCTGCACATTTGAGTTTCTGTTCCCCAGATTTTCGCCACACCATAACCGTTCAACATACAGCTTTGGATCGGGGCAAAAATCGGAACCCTTCGAGACCCAACAGTCCTCCTGGATCACCAAGTATTCCAAGACTTAGAGCAATTGCCTGTAAGTTGATATAAAATATAATCAGATAGAGAAAGAGTGCTTAATACTAGCAAAAATGAAACCATGAATTGAAACTTTTCAATATCATGGATAATTCCAAACGCTACCTACTTTTAACCTTTTTTTTTGCCCTCGTATTGATAGTGCCGCATACTATCTCGAAAAAGTATCGTATAATATTTACCAATAGAGAGCTCAGAATCTCGAAACTAATGAGAAACTTTTTATGTTTGGATCCGATATATTTTATAATTCGCAGACAATTTGTGTTTCACGTATAAAAAATGTCTTATCAGATATAACTGGATTCAACTCATTCAGCAATTCGAGTTGCTTGTAGATGAACCATAATATTTCCCATATTAAACGATAGTCGAATTATGTGAAGAGCATTCCATATCACTGAGAAAATAGTTTGAAAAGTCAAAGTTATACAATAATGTACATACTGAGTGAGTTATTATTATAACTTACTTACAAGCACTTACTTGGTGAATAACATTTTTTGTACAATGTATGATTGTACACTGTATCGTATGCAATATGAAACGAATAAAAATACAAGAAAATCATGGGAAACGTATTTCAGTGATTGTAATTTTTGGTAATTCACTAAAAATTGTGTAAAAGTCAAGATTCCGGATTATATTTTACATACACAATTTTACATCTCAAATACCTTTTTAGCGTATGTTATATCTTAATATTCAATTTGCTGTTCAGATAGTCGAACAGTTTTTGATTTGTATCTGGTAATCAGATAAGGTAGGATGTGATAATCATTACATTATAAAATTTGTATGTATAATATTGACGTTCCCTTTATAACTTATTTATTTGATTATTCGATTCTTCTTTGTTTTTATTCATTCAGTTTTAGTGTTTAGCACTCTTTACTCTATTATAGTCATAGCATGATTTATGAAACGCAGTTCAAATGAATATTCAATTACCACGAGTATTATCCAAGCTGATGCTTGGCCGATGTTTCATAATTTGCGAAAAAAATAATGCATCAAAGTACTTAACGGATCATGTACACAAAATAAGTTATTAGTAACTTTGCAGTTCACGACTTTACTTAAATATTGGGTCTAAGTAAAAAAACATTTCTGTCTATGAAAGCTATACTCAGTTATAGAGTACCCATGAGAAAGTTGTAATTGATAGACGTTTATTCTTACTTCTCAAGTTCGACAACAAGTGAAAATTTGAATTATGACATTGAAGAGTCACCTTATTTTGAAGTCATATGATTAATTTGAATTATTCTTTGTTTCTTAGGATTGGCAATTAGCGTACTTATCATTTGCGAATATTGCATGACCTTTTGTTTTGCTTTGTTAAGAGATCTATTTGCATTGCAATTTAGTAATTTCTTTTACTGCGTGTTGCGTTAATTTACAATTTGATTTGACACATTTTTTATGATATTTCAAAGTATGAAAAGATGAAATACATCGATGTACATTTGTGCAGTGAGTAGTTAGCAAAGTAGTTAGTAGTCTTTTGTGTTTTTTGTTCTTCCTATGTAGTACCAGCAGACGGTATCAAAGGCAAAACTTGGGGTCCGTCCACATTGCACCAGCGTGAACGTGGAGCCATAATTACTCAGCCCCCAAATCCTGCTTCACCTGGTGATAAGCGATGGTCTCGGTCTGCGCCCGATCTTGAAAAAGCTCCACTTCGTACCGCTCTGTTGGCAAGTGCGCAGCGGTCACCTCTTCTACAGGAAATAGGTAACACCACATCCCGAAAATTGTACTCATCGGTCAATAATCTGGTTGATACACGATCCAGGTGTAGTACAAGCGCTAATCTCGAAAACATCGATGGCTTTACCACAACACTTGATCATTCTAATGAAGATCCAAATTTTTCGTCTGACTCACATGGCACTACTAAAGTATCTTTTAACATTTGTAATAACGAGAATTACTGCAATTTTGACAAACAGACTGACAATTCCATAAATTTAATGGATATATCTAAACTTAATCAACAAACTCAGTTTGCCGATGAACAGTCACCAGTTTCGAATGCACGTGGTAATAGTTCTTGCATGAATTCTGAGGAAAAATTTAGAATTTGTAAAAATCAGAAATGTTCAACAGTTGATTCTGATTATACCGTACAATCTTCTAACTTCGTGCACTGTGTAGCTTCATCACTGGTAGGCACTGCGAGAAGGGTGAAAAATAAGAAAAGAGATAGAAGTAAATCGAAAGAAAAACGTCGAGATAGTTCAGAATCCCGATTAAATTCGCTAGCTGAATTTTTCAGATCCCCATCAGGATCCAGAAAAAGTTCATTAAACTCTCCATTATCTTCTGAGAGGAAAAATTCTATTGCTATTAAAATAAGTGATGTAGATGGTTGCGAATCGAGTCCAGAAAACTCCGTTGGAAAACCGTTAAAACATAAATCGCGAAATTCTAAAAGTCCCTTAAGAGTTTTCAGTAAAATCAAAGCATGGGGAAGTCGTGACGCATTAGATGATCGGCCAATGGCCAAAGTTGAGTACAATGTACTAGAAAATGCCATACATATTCCGGGTTTCGATAGCCGTGATACAGAACGTGATCAATATCTCCCCAGATTTTTAGCTGCGCATTCACGAGAAGGTATTGATTTTGAAAACCTTGAATCAGAATTATGTAATTTGGATTCAGAACATTCAAATGACAGTTCGAAATCCAAAATTTCTGCACAATTTTTGGATGAGTTTGAGCGGAATGAGCCAAGATCTTCTATCGACAGCTCAAAGAGTAAATGTAGTTTAACGTCAAAATATAGTGGACAATATTCAGATCGTGATCTTGATAACGATTCGTTAAAGATGAATTTAAAATCCAAGAGCAATGAATTTCTACTAGACTTTGGCGAAAACTCTACAAGTACAGGTCGGCAACCTATATTCCTTCAAGATTATGGTCGACAACCTTCGGATCCCAATTACCGTCTTAATGAAAGTTCTACCGGTTCATTCAAAATCATGAGTATTTCGAGGCGAAGTTCTGACGGCGCAAGCTCTGTCAGTTCTATATCGTCCAGCATTCTGGCAACGGATAAGTTTTTTCGAAAAAACAAATAATACTAAACATAATAGTTTATATAACAGGTTGCTTTACATTATGCAAACTTGGAATATAAGTAAGCTTACTGAATGAAATAGTTTTTTTTATTTTTTTTTTTTTTCAATAATTTATAAAGGTTTAACATTATGTAACGTAAATTAAGAACACACAAAATATACAACATAGACTTATATAGTGCATTCAATTTCAAACGGTGTGGGCAATACGAAAATAATTTAGTTTCAAAAAATATAAAATTCCACACTTACTCAATTCTTACGGTTTAATCGTTACAACATATTCTCTTCAACTGACAATAGGCAAAAGTCAATTGCGATGTTGGTCAAACTTTTAAACTTATACATGCTTCACCCAAGCACAAGTCCAATAGTTCTAGAGATTGAAATTTCAATTACAGATACATATATATATATATGTGTATATATATATATATACTATACATATATTTTTTTTTATATGAATAGATATTGATTTGTATACTGAAACTTATACATAGGATAACATTTAAAACTTGCAACAGCCCTGATTCAGATATAAGTAATCAATTCTGTTTCAATCTTATAATATCAGATTGTCTTGATGTTAAACATCATTTCACATGGACTATCGTATGAGTATTTCTTTGGATGTGATTGGTACAATAGCTGGAACCAAGTCTTGCACTATTGACTGGTAATTCAATCAGTCAAGCTGTCAATTCCAGCTATCCCAAACTCCTGTTCTTTGAGTTTAATGAATTTTAATAATTTGATAAAATGAAGATATTTTGACGAAATCAATTGAATTCTACAACATTAAAGTATCTTTTAATAATTAGCATATTATTCGCAGTTTAGGACTAGAAACTTTACAATAAAATAGCAAATAATAATTATCCATTAGGAATACTGTGTCATGAATTAGACTTTCACAAAGTAGATATTTATTCCAAAAATAATACCACTAATTTTCATGAAATGCAAAACATTCCTGTTTAAAATCTATGAGGATTACAAGCCAATTGGTATTCCTGAAAAATTACGAATTAAAATTTTAAACACAGCATTTTGGCGCTACAGAAAAAGTAAAGTTTAATGATGCATACACCAACTTTAATTTCAGTTAATTGTTGGCGCGTCAGTTGTTTTAGTAAGGCAGTCTATTTGTAAATATCACGTTTTATTACAAAGAAATATAATTTATCTTTCAAGAGAGACATGTTTTATTGAGCATCCAAGTAACGCTCAAAAATCAGTTAATGCAAGTAAATACAAATGGTGTTCTTTTTTCCAACGGTAGTGCATGCTCACAATAGTTACTGTTTCGTCTGAGTTTTCATTTAAATTCTCCCATACAATCATAGGCCTAAAAATGGCTGATGTGAT